>NC_134362.1:27326971-27626971 GCF_048569485.1 Anomaloglossus baeobatrachus
AAGAGGGTACAGTGGCAGGATTGTGGTGCTCTGGGTAGAGGAATGGAAGACTGCCTTTCTATTCCCTCCTAATGGTGAAATGCAGGTAGGAAATCCCTGACCTGGGCTACACAGACGCTGTTGCTGTTTGCAGGACCTGTCACCTATGGCTCTCTGACCCTGCCGGTTGGAGCCCTTAAAAGGACTGCTATAAAGTGCTCTCCCTAAGCTGTCTAACGCTGTGTATGCAGCGCATACAGCTGTATCGGCTATAGGACTCAGGAAGACGGAGCTGCGACAGTGATGTCTGACACCAAAGACGCAGAAGGCAGATAATGGCGTCCGTGAAGAAAATGTCCGGTTTTATAATGCAGGGACATGTGACATGCAGATCCTATCACACATGCCGTTGCTTCTCTGGCTCAAAGTCCACTTAGCTGTGTGTGTGTCTGGGATTGGCTGACATGCTGGCCCGCCCCACAAGACGCGCGCGCTTAGGGAAGGAAGACAAGAAAAAAAAAAAAAAAAAATGGCGATCGCCATTATAGAAACAGCAGTGATCTGAAGGCGCTGTTCACGCACACTATACACTGAAATGTGATAATAGTTTGATTCACAGAGTGACTTACACTATTACAGCAGAAACCAAGCTATGATTTAGCTGTTTTTTGGCTGCTAGAACCGTTCTCGAACGTTTCTAGAACTACCGAGCTTTTGCAAAAAGCTCGAGTTCTAGTTCGATCTAGAACATGCCCCAAAATCACTCGAGCCGCGAACTGGAGAACCACGAACCACGAACCGCGCTCAACTCTACTCCTGAGAGTGAACTGAAGAACCAAATAAATTGGTTCTTACCTGTACAATACAAATTGAGAAGCATGACATGTAAGAGGGATCCTAAAACATTCCACTATTTTGCTGTCCTTTGGGGCTCCTCGGGCAATATGACAAAAGTGCAGCTGAAACCTTTGCACTCAAAAAATGTTACAATTGTCCACATAAGGCTCATATATTTTATTTATACACACAGTGTATATATATATATATATATATATATATATACATATACATACACACACACACGCACAGCTAATGTATATATACATACAGCCTATAAAAATATAATATAGTAAGGGTACCTGTACTTAAACTCTGGGTCCAGTGGTCCATTTACATATGAATGAGTCACTGATCCATTACCGACATGAAAATCTATCTGGTTTGTCTGGTTTGCAGATCTCATTGTCGGTTCTGGACTGAAGATACAGGTGATATATGTGTCAGTTAGCCTTTCCGTAAAATTATTGTAGGTTTTTGATAAAATCTTCCGTGGTGGGTAGATGTCTAAAACGAAATATTGAGATTAGATGTATAATATAAAAGATACCAAAAGCAACGAGAGAGAGAAGACAGAGAGAGAGAGAGAAGAGAGAGAAGAGAGAGAGAAGAGAGAGAGAAGAGAGAGAGGGGGAAAGAGAGAGAGAGACAGAAGAGAGAAGGAGAGAAGAGAGAGAGGAGGGAGAGAAGAGAGAGAGGAAAGAGGGAGAGAAGAGAGGAAGAGAAGTGAGAGAGTGAGAGAAGAGAGAGAGGGAGAGAAGAGAGGCAGAGAAGAGAGAAAGAGAGAGAAGATAGGGAGAAAAGAGAGGGAGGGGGAGAAGAGAGAGAAGAGAGAGAGAAGAGAGAGAAGAGAGAGAGAAGAGAGAGAGGGGGAAAGAGAGAGAGACAGAAGAGAGAAGGAGAGAAGAGAGAGAGAGAGGAAGGAAAGAGGGAGAGAAGAGAGAGAGGAAAGAGGGAGAGAAGAGAGGAAGAGAAGTGAGAGAGTGAGAGAAGAGAGAGAGGGAGAGAAGAGAGGCAGAGAAGAGAGAAAGAGAGAGAAAGAGAGAGAAGATAGGGAGAAAAGAGAGGGAGGGGGAGAAGAGAGAGAGAAGATAGAGAGAGGGAGAGAGAGGTAGAGAAAGAGAAAGAGAGAGAGAGAAAGATATGCTCCCCTACCAATTTCCACTACACACTGCGTAGATCTTATGATTCCCACAAATAAAGCTGGCTATTGGGGCTTTACTGTAAAATTACTAACTCTTAGTACTAAAGGCGTACCCACATTTTGGGGACGATCCCTAGATGGGTCCCTAAACAGCAAGCTGATCACAAAGTATTCAATTACGACAATCTCCAGCTGTCAGGTCAGTGTGGATATTTCTCGTCAGAGGTAATGAAGCATGCTCAGTACTAATTCTGACAGCCCCCTCCTCTCAACATCAAGCCATAAGGAGGTCGTTAGGATGCCCACCATTTACATCAAATGAGTTCTCCAAGAATATGATTAAATTACCCGTCGTAAATTTAAACTGCATCCCATCCTAATCACATGTCATGAAGGGCTGCAGTCTGATAAAAAAAAGACCTGTGTCTAAACTGACAGAAGAGCAGTATCATAAGCACACATACCTCAGTGAGCTGACAGAGTAGGGCTGTAACACAAAAATAAATGAATCTTCATATAAATTAAATCAAAAAGATCACATAAAAAAATCAAAGTATTTGTTCTCCAGCCTCAGGTCCTCTATCAGGTCCTCTGGCGGTCAGTCAGATTTATTTCTTCTCATGTCACAGCTCTGCTCGGACAGCTCACGGAGGTATACATGTTTACGATACTACTGCTCGACTGTCAGTTGAGACACAGAGCTCAAGAGCTGTGTTTAAGCCCATTTCACACATTCGGCATTTTGCCAGATGCTGGATCCGGCACGCATGCGGTATAGTAGATTCATTTACAGTGGAAGAGTGACACCATGCGGTTGTGTGCTTCATGCACAACCGCATTTGTCCGCATGGTGTGACGCTTCCACTGTAAATGAATCTACTGGACTGCCTGTGTGCCATATCCGGCATCCGGCAAAATGCCGGATGTGTGAAACGGGCCTTATTCAGACTGCAGCCCATCCTGATACATGACTAAGATGGGTGGCGCTTTAAATTACATGATGAGCCAATTTATCACATTCTTGGGGACCCTAAGTTGTTCGATGATACTGATTCAATTTGTTAGATTCAATCACATAATTTCAGCCAGAAGGCGAATATATTAATATCCTGAATTTGGAAGACAACCTTCTCTAAAGTTTGTGATCCCCAATATTAGATAATACAATGTAACATCTCTAAAGTCTCTTTCTGTAATCTCTAATCTGTAGAGGTCTTTTGCTATGATCAAGCTCTGTCCCTCCTATCAGTTTCCTGGTAACTAGTCAATATGGAGTCGTCACAGAAGTTGGAAACTCCATTTATAAGACATAACGTCCACAAAATCTCCCAGAAATGCCCCCGTTGGGTGATATTTTTAAATTATCCATGTCTTTGAGGATGATTTTTTTTTCGCCCTCTGGTTTGGCCTGCGGAGAACAGCCGTATTAAATGAGAGCCTTCTATTCTAATCATACCGTACTACCTAACAGGTCATATAAAGGGGTTGTCCTACATCTTCTTTTGGCTGGCACAGAATAATATGTCTGCTGTGTATTTCTAGGTCTTACCTTCTATCTCTGTTGTTACTACGACAGCATACGCCACTATGGATTTATCTGACATACGAAGAGGTGACATTGTAACAATTGTTAAACCATTGACTTCAGATAATGAAATCTGAATGCTATTAGGGAGATCTGTGGAATGATCATAGATAAAATAAACTTATGCATTATATTAATAAGCACTTTTCTCTTCTATATTTTGTTGATATAAAACAATAAGACATTTTTGGAACTAAAAAAAAAAAACATGCATGGAAATGAGAATTTGTAAATGAATAAAGTAATATATTTTAAGATAATTTTACTTTACATTAAACTCTTAAAGAACAGATTTAATTTTGTCCTTGAATACAGTTTACTCAGAAACTAAATGTATCACCTATCTAGAAATGTACAGATGATGGGAAACTGGACCTTGAGACCCCTACAATTATATTGGGGTTGTAGAACTGGCGTCACTGCAGGGACGGCGACTTGCTTACCGCTGAGCCAGGTCCACTCTTTCCCCGCTGCCCTGTGGTGGCCCATGTGCTCTCCTGCCTCCTTCTTTTCCCGTGGCCTGTGCACGCTGCTCAGGTTGCCCGGTAGTGTGCCTAGTACATGTACCCCCCCCCACATGCCCTTCCTTCTTTTATTACTTATGCCCGGGTCACTATCTGCACTATGTTCTCAAGATGTACAGTAATTGCCCTCCTCACCAGTCTCTAGTTTAAACACTCCTCCAACCTTCTCGCCATTCCTTTTCCTCAGCACAAGTGCACCCTCCCCATTGAGGTGCCGCCCATCCATAACATAGAGTCGGGAATCAAATCATTCCTACCTGCCCAGATTCCTGAGCCACCACTGATTTTCCTAACTAATCTCCTGCTGCATCTGTGGCAAGGTACATGATATAGGCAGCATTTCAGAAAATACTATCTTGGTGGTCCTTGACTTTAGCTTACATCCTAGATCCCTAAACTTAATTTTAAGGTCCCTTCATCTATCTCTAATAAAATCACTGGTGCTAATATGACCATTGGATCCTCATCAGCCCCTCCTCGTAATCTTTACTTTCATCCACAATATGTCAAACTCAAAATTCGGGAATACAACACACCGGTCAACAATCCCAGTCTGAGAAAGGCTACCCTGTCTAGTCTAATAATAATTGAATGCCCTACTACCAGCATTTGCCTGGGCTGCCTTGTGCTCCTATTTCTCCCCTTACTGGAGCAGACATTCCCCTATGAGATGACGTATCTTGCTATAGCACTGGTAACCCTGTATGGATATTCCTCTCATCTGACAATTTATTAAACTTATTGGGGTGTGCCAGATCAGGACCAGCCTCCCTGGCACTCTTTCCTCAAGCCCGACTTCTGTCACCCACGTATCTCCTTCGTTTTACTTCATCCTAACGCTAGTGTCCTCCTCCACATCTACACCAGCAAAGACCTGCTCAGGAAGCAGCAAATTCCTTTCCATGTTGTCAGTGGATTTCAGGGTTGCTAGTTGCAGATTTAGATCCAGTATCTAGTCAGGGGATCAAAACGATCAACAAGCCATTTTTAATTCTCCTGTATTTTGTACATCACCCTTTAACACTAGAACTACTGGACTCGTGACACCTATATAGAAATACATGGTGCAAAGTAGTCAAAATTACTACCTCAGTAGTTCTAGTGTTAAAGGCCGCTTTACACGCAGCGACATCGCTAAAGCGACGTCGTTGGGGTCACGGAATTAGTGACACACATCCGGCCTCGTTAGCGATGTCATTGCGTGTGAAACGTACGAGCGACCGCTAACGAGCAAAAATACTCACCTTATCGTTGCTCGTTGACACGCTCCTCCATTCCCAAATATCGTTGCTGCTGCAGTTACGATGGTGTTCGTCGTTCCTGCGGCAGCACACAGCGCTATGTGTTACACCGCAGGAACGAGGAACCTCACCTTACCTGTGGCCGCCCGCAATGAGGAAGGAAGAAGGTGGGCGGGATGTTCGTCCCGCTCATCTCCGCCCCTCCGCTTCTATTGAGCGCCCGATTAGTGATGTCGCTGTGACGCTGAACGAACCGCCCCCTTAGAAAGGAGGCAGTTCGCCGGCAACAGCGACGTCGCTAGGCAGGTAAGTACATGTGACGGGTTCGAGCGATGTTGTGCAGCTGTGCACCACGGGCAGCGATTTGCCAGTGACGCACAAGCGACAGGGGCGGGTACGCACGCTAGCAAACTCGCTAGCGAGATCGCAGCGTGTAAAGCTGCCTTAAGGATTCCCCTGCAGGCTTTATTTACCCGCCAGTTAACATTGCATCCATCCTGTAGAAGTTGGAGTGACCCTGGTTGATCCTGCACAGTGCAGTCTCTATGAGTTGCATAGCTCTGCTCTGGGATGTGTCTACAATAGAGTTTCTACTGGGAGCGATAGTGTCAGTTCAGGGGGTAAAGTCTTTGTTATATAATTTACTGTAATGAGATCATACCAAGAAATAGTGGTGTGCGGATGTGTTGGTGATTAAAGGCCGCTTTACATGCTGCGATCTCGCTAGCGAGCGTACCCGCCCCTGTCGGTTGTGCGTCATGGGCAAATCGCTGCCCGTGGAGCACAGCCGCACAACATCGCTCTAACCCGTCACACGTACTTACCTGCCTAGCTATGTCGCTGTTGCCTGCGAACCGTCTCCTTTCTAAGGAGGCGATTCGTTCGGCATCACAGTGACGTCACTAAGCGGGCGCCCAATAGAAGCGGAGGGGCGGAAATGAGCGGGATGAACATCCCACCCACCTCCTTCCTTCCTCATTGCGGACGGCCACAGGGAAGGTGAGGTTCCGCATTCCTGCGGTGTCACACATAGCGATGTGTTCTGCCGCAGGAACGACGAACAACCTGCGTCCTGCCACAGCAACGATATTTGGGAATGGAGGAGCGTGTCAACGATTAGCGATTTTGCACGATTTTGCGACCTTTTTCGATCGCTCGTAGGTGTCACACGCAACGACATCGCTATCAGCGCTGGATGTGCGTCACGAATTCCGTGACCCCAACGACATCGCTTTAGCGATGTCGCTGCGTGTAAAGTGGCCTTAAGAGGAGCGATGTTCTACAGGTTCAGCTGTAAATAGGGGGCTGAGAGGAGAGATACACTAAAGGATGGGTTGTATATAGGAGGCATAAAGGAAAGTAAGAGGAGAGATATTTTGCAGTAGGTGGCTGTATTCAAGGGGCTAAGAGGAGCAATGTACTATAGAAGGAGCTTCTTCAATAAAGAGGACAGAAAAGAAGATGTACTGCAGGATGAGGTTCTGTATGGAGGAGCTGAGATTAATGATGTGAAAGTCCAAATTTCACTCTAGTGATGCACAAGATAGAGGTTTATCTCTGCTATATGCATCAATAGAACAGCATTTGCAGTTTCACAAAACTGATCTTTTTGCAAAAGGCAATAAACAGCTTTGCACTGCTTTTGTGGATGATAGCAAGAGAGTTGAGCTCTGCTATAACCAGCTAATGATTTAAAACCATGCAGGCAGCTAAACTGATGTAGATGACAGAAAATAAAATTGGTCAAGCAGTGTACTGTGCAGTTGCACAAGAGCACAAGCCAAATTCTACACTAAAGGGCCATTTATACGCTGCAACAACGATAACGATATATCGTCGGGGTCACGCACATCACATTTGTGACGCACATCCGGCGCCGTTAGCGACATCGCAGCGTGTGACACCAAAGAGCGACCTTAAACGATCGCAAAAGAGACAAAAATCGTTGGTATATGAGAGGTCGTTCATTTACCAAAAATCATTGTCTCGTACGTAGCGAGGTTGTTCCTCGTTCCTGCGGCAGCATACATCGCTATGTGTGACACCGTAGAAGCGATGATCATCTCCTTACCTCCGTCCACCGACAATGAGGAAGGAAGGAGGTGGGTGGCATGTTCCGGCCGCTCATCTCCGCCCCTCCTCTGCTATTGGACGGCCGTTTTGTGACGTCGTTGTGACGCTGAACGCCCCTCCCCCTTGAAGGGGGGATTGTTCGGCGGGCACAGCGACGTTGCAGAACATTTATGTGCGTGTTACGCTGCTGTAGCGATAATGTTAGCTACGGCAGCAATCACCACATATCGCACCAACGACAGGGGCAGGTGCTAACGCTCACGACATCGCTAGCGATGTCGCAGCGTGTAAAGCACCCTTTAGATTAGCTTGCTGATAACTCAGAGGGGTGGGATTAGTCAGGAGCCCAGAGGTAAGGGATGAAGATATTTGATGGATTGAGGAAGTGCTGCTGGGTAATGTAGTTTTGGCAGCATAAGAATAGAACTGCACGTTCAGCTTTGTGAAGCTGGATAGACCAAGCAGCAGTTGTAGATTAAAGCCCAAAGTTACAAGAAAGAACTTTATGTCTGGCTTGGTCTATTTATTAACAATAAGCATGATTAATTGCGCTTTATGAAAAAATAATATGTTTCTTGGTATAAACATTTAAGAAAACACATATTTTGGAACAAAAAACAAACACTCAAGCTTTCTCACTAATGCTTTTAAAGGGGATCTATCAGCTGATTAATGCTGCCCGAACATTGTGCACCATGAATCCAAAATTGTCTGTATTATTGCAAGCAAGTATGTTTTATTCTGAAACACAGCAGAGTTTTGAAGAAAACATACTTTGAAAAGCCAGTTAGGAAACCATGCATCTTGGATGATTTTGGTAATTGAGGCAGGACAATGGCAGCTGCTCCCTGCCCTGCACCCTTAGATCCCTTTAAATGAATGTACCCTTCATAGGAAGGAGACAAGTTTGTTTTTCAAATATAACATTTAGTGCAAAAATAAAAAAAAGTTAAATCCTCCAATACCTCAGAAGGCCACAATAATGTATATATCTATAATGTACCTGTAGTATAATGTCCTGCTTCCACAGAGCTGGTGCTTTCATTTGGTTGAGTTGTAGTGGTCATTGTATCATAATCTGTTACAGTTGTCGTTTCAGTATTAGGATATATTACAGGATCTGTTTCAAATGGCACTACAATATAATAATCTGTTACAGTTGTTGTTTCCGTATTAGGATACGTTACAGTTGTCGTTTCAATATTAGGATATGTTACAGTTGTCGTTTTAGTATTAGGATCTCTTTCAGGGGGCACTACAATATAATATTCTGTTACAGTTGTCGTTTCAGTATTAGGATATGTTACAGTTGTCGTTTCCGTATTAGGATATGTTACATTTGTTGTTTCAGTATTAGGATCTGTTTCAGGGGGCACTACAATATAATATTCTGTTACAGTTGTCGTTTCAGTATTAGGATATGTTACAGTTGTCGTTTCAATATTAGGATATGTTACAGTTGTCGTTTCAGTATTAGGATCTGTTTCAGGGGGCACTACAATATAATATTCTGTTACAGTTGTCGTTTCAGTTTTAGGATATGTTACAGTTGTCGTTTCCGTATTAGGATATGTTACAGTTGTCGTTTCCGTATTAGGATATGTTACATTTGTTGTTTCAGTATTAGGATCTGTTTCAGTGGGCACTACAATATAATATTCTGTTACAGTTGTCGTTTCAGTATTAGGATATGTTACAGTTGTCGTTTCAGTATTAGGATCTGTTTCAGGGGGCACTACAATATAATATTCTGTTACACTTGTCGTTTCAGTATTAGGATATGTTACAGTTGTCGTTTCAGTATTAGGATATGTTACAGTTGTCGTTTCAGTATTAGGATATGTTACAGTTGTCGTTTCCGTATTAGGATATGTTACATTTGTTGTTTCAGTATTAGGATATGTTACAGTTGTCGTTTCAGTATTAGGATCTGTTTCAGGGGGCACTACAATATAATATTCTGTTACAGTTGTCGTTTCAGTATTAGGATATGTTACAGTTGTCGTTTCAGTATTAGGATATGTTACAGTTGTCGTTTCAGTATTAGGATATGTTAAAGTTGTCGTTTCCGTATTAGGATATGTTACAGTTGTCGTTTCAGTATTAGGATATGTTACAGTTGTCGTTTCTGTATTAGGATATGTTACAGTTGTCGTTTCAGTATTAGGATATGTTACATTTGTTGTTTCAGTATTAGGATATGTTACAGTTGTCGTTTCAGCATTAGGATCTGTTTCAGGGGGAACTACAATATAATAATCTGTTATAGTTGTCGTTTTAGTAATAGGATCTGTTTCAGGGGGAACTACAATATAATATTCTGTTACAGTTGTCGTTTCCGTATTAGGATATGTTACAGTTGTCGTTTCAGTATTAGGATCTGTTTCAGGGGGTACTACAATATAATATTCTGTTACAGTTGTCGTTTCAGTATTAGGATATGTTACAGTTGTCGTTTCAGTATTAGGATACGTTACAGTTGTCGTTTCAGTATTAGGATCTGTTTCAGGGGGAACTACAATATAATATTCTGTTACAGTTGTCGTTTCAGTATTAGGATCTGTTGTAGTTGTTGTTGAGATAAAAGGACCCATGTATCTTGTGAAAGAAACCAGAGATTGATCTTCAATGATGATGTCTGTGCTTGAGTCATACTTGATATTATTAAAGCCAGCGATGCCAACCCTGAAAATCAGACGATGATTATCAAAGTTAGTGTGATCAGCTGAAGAAGAGAATAAGCCAAACTTTGCACATTCATAGTCGTAGCTAAGAATCCGGTGCCTTAAAGGGTTGTTCACTACTAGGAGAACCCCTTTTGATTCCACATATTTCCCACAGCTAAAATAAAAAACCTATACTCACCTACGATAATGGCGCCTTTCCAACTGTGCTGCGGCTGGGCTCACTTCCTGTTGATTGCTCGTTTGGTCCAAGGCGGGGAGACAGAAGTTGGCATTGATTGGACACAAGGCTTGTGTGACATCATAATGCCACGTGAGCCCCAGAAACGCTAACCGCGGCACCACTGAAACGGCGCCAGTATGGAAAGGGAATATAAGCTTTTTTTTATTTTACTTCAGGGGAACATGTGGAGTCACAAGGGGTTGTTCTAGTAATGGAGAATTTATTTAATGAATTATCTGTAATAGGGGTCCTCAAAAATAACAAGCTATACATTGCTGTCTTCAAATCCTCCCAGGCATCAAGGCACACACAAACAGGGGGTGAAATAAGTATTGAACACGTCACCATTTTTAAAGTAAATATATTTCAAAAGGTTCTAGTGACATGAATTTCTCACCAGATGTTGGTAACAACCCATCCAATCCACACAGGCAGAGAAATCATGTTGATAAATTATGTGTAATAATGAGAAATGAAACAGGGAAAGGTAATGAACAGAAGAAGAATATGAGGTGCAAAAAGCCATGGAAAGTTATGGCACCAGCTGAAATCTATCAGAAATTAGAAGCAATCCTGCCACTTAGTGAAATAT
Organism: Anomaloglossus baeobatrachus; assembly: GCF_048569485.1. NCBI lineage: Eukaryota > Metazoa > Chordata > Amphibia > Anura > Aromobatidae > Anomaloglossus > Anomaloglossus baeobatrachus. The sequence continues at coordinate 27,337,854 of NC_134362.1, forward strand.
AGTATCAGCTGGTTTAACTGATGGCCAATAAAAAGGTTTCTCATTACCAAGGTGTCATGGTGTCTCCAGATTACTCACATTGCTGAGTCTTTCAGGCAAGCTGATGGTTCTTAAATGCTCAGCCAGAGTCGAGCGTCAACTGTTTTGTGCTCTCTAGACTTCGGTTTAGCAGGAGTTAATTCCTGCTGGCCTGTGAATGGTAGCTCGGGTCACAGGTTGCTGACATCCTATCACAGCTGCCTCCGCTATTTAAAAGATGGTGGAACCTAGTCTCACGTGCCGAAGATAGCTCTAGCTCTGCTCCAGCGTTATCGCTCCTTGCGCGTGGTCACCCAGTTGTTGGTGAACGGTTGTATGCTATTTGGTGTGCTGTGGATATATCCTTGTGGTTTATTTCCTCCATGTTCTTTATTTCTCCCCGAGCACGTATTGTCTCTTCCCTGGTGTATGCTTGCAGTGAGTTTGAGCTTTGGTTTTCCCCTGTCTGTTGGCATTTGTGGGATTCTTTACTCCAGTCACAACCCTCACCATGGGAAGGGGAGAGGGGGTGTTAGAACAGGGCAACTCAGGAGTCAGGGTCACGTTGACAGTCCAGGCCTGGCTACCATCGAGCTTACCCCTGGAATAAGGGACAGTTTAGGGCCCCCTAGTCTGAGGGCCAGTCTAGGTGCCCTTACTCCTGGTTACCATGTCATACCCGTGACATTATCTTTAGCCCCAGTATAATTCCTGATGGACGCTGTAACTTCCCTTGGAATCAGTCACAGGAGCTGTCACTCCAAGTAGCAGAGTTAAGTGGGGGCAGTACAGCTACAGGCTCAGGCGTCTCCTTCGGCGCAGTCCGGATTTGTTGCCAGTTCACCTGAACCCAAACTGCCTCTTCTGGAGCAGTTTGCTAGAGGTCACAGTTGCTCGGTCTCTTTCCGGGAGGCCTGCAAATTATATTTCTGCCTGCGTCCGCTCTCCTCTGGGAGCGAGACACTGCAAGTGGGTGTTGTTATGTCACTGCTCAGTGGTGACCCGCAATCGTGGGCATATTCCTTGCCCTCCGATTCTCCTGTGTTTGGATCAGTGGATGTTTTTTTCTTGGCACTCGGTCTCATATATGACGATCCATATAAGGTGTCGCTGGCTGAGTCCAAGATCCGTTCACTTCTACAGGGAAATCGGCCAGCTGAGGCTTCTTGCGTTATATTCAGGTGCTGGTCAGTGGACACACAATAGAACACACTGCTCTTATGAGCCAGTTTTTTCAGGGCATTTCTGAGGGAGAAGGAGGCCTTGGTGATGTATGAGACTCCCGCCTGCCTGGATGTGCCATGGATCTTTGTAGTCCGTACTGACTGTCGGTTCCATCAGAGGGCTCATGACACAAACTTTATCTGGGAAGGGGCAGCAGCACCTGCATGACCCCCGGAGACCCCGGTCGAACGCATGCAGCTTGGTGGGACACCTTGGGTGAAGGAAGAATCCTTTGCTCCTAGTAGGAGAGGGGCATGCTTTTTCTGCAGAAAAAAAGGGGCAATTCATCTGCATTTTTCCCCAGGTGCATAAGAAAGGCCAGATGTCGGAAAACTACTAAGCCCAGGATAATTGGGGGATTCCTGCCTGGGTCTACATATCTCCTCCACGATAATCTCTCAGTGTATTTTACCTGCCAAGGTAAAAATTGAAGGCCAAGGGGTCTCCATTAAGGAGTCCTTGGACAGAGGTTTTGGGGCCAATATCATAGATGAGTAGTTTGCCCACTCATCCGGGTTGAAGGTGGACGAGTTTCCTAGTCCGATACGGATTGTTGCCATTGACTCTTCTCTCTCTCAAGGGGTCTTCAATGAATGTGTACAAGGTTTAGAACTCCGCATTGGGGTCCTTCATACAGAACATATTACTTGCCAGGTGCTCAAGGACCTACTGGCGCAAGTGGTGTTAGGGTTTCCTCGGTTCATTGTACACAACCCGGTAGTAGACTGGAAGACGTAGGACATTGTTCAGTGGAGCCCATATTGTAAGGAACATTGTCTGGGGACTGTGTCTCGACTGGGACCCCTACCATCCCTGAGCCTTTCCCTGAGTTTAGGGATGTGTTCTCTGAGAAGGGTTGTCAGGACCTGCCACCGCACAGACTCTATGATTGCACTATAAGGTTGAGACCTGGGGCTAAACTGGCCAAATGCAAATTATATAATCTGTCCGATCCAGAGACACAAGCTCTCAAGGAGAACATAATAGAGAGCTTGGCCAATGATCACATTAGGCATTTGTCCTCTTTGGTTTCGACAGGTTTTTTATTTGTTAAAAAGAAAGATGGTGGATTACGTCTGTGTCTGGATTTTCGTGAGATTAACCAGATTACGATTCACGATCCTCATCCTGTGCCGTTGATTCCAGATTTATTTAACTAGATTGCTGGTGCCAAGTGGTTCTTTAAACTCAACCTCAGGGGGCCTATAATCTGATCAGGGTCCATCATGAGGATGAGTAGAAAACGGTGTTTAATATGCCTGAGGGTCATTTTGAGAATCTGGTAATGCCCTTTGGTTAAACAAAGGTGCCTGCAGTATTGCAACATTTTGTCAATCATGTGTTCTCTCACCTGTTGGGTAAATTTGTGATGATATAGCTGGATGACGTGCTCATTTTTTCTCAAGATCTCAGGTCACATATAGAACATGTTAAACAGGTATTGCAGATACTTAGGGCAAACAAGCTGTACGCCAAGCTTGAGAAATATGTATTTGCAGTGCAGTAATTACCATTTCTGGGTTACATTATATCCGCCTCAGGGTTCAGGATTGATCCCTCTAAGTTTCAGGCGATTTTAAATTGGGACCGTCCTGATAATCATAAAGTGCTACAGCGGTTCTTAGGTTTTGCCAATTATCATAGGAAATGTATAAAGAATTTTTCCGCTGTAGCAAGACTTCTGACCAATTTGACAAAGAAGAGGATGGACTTTTCTTACTGGTCTGGGAGTGCGTTAGATGCATTTGACTGTCTAAAATAATGCTTTGCGTCTGCACCAGTACTTATACAGCCCGATATGTCACTTCCCTTTACTGTGGAGGTGGACACTTCTGCGGTAGGGGTGGGGCTCTGTTGTCTCAGGGTCTGTCACTAGGCAAGCTTCACTCACGTGCCGTTTTCTCCAAGAAGTTGTCATTTGCAGAACGCAATTATGACATTGATAATAGGGAACTGCTCGCAATCAAGTGGGCATTTGAGGAATGGCAACACTTCTTGGAGGGGGCCACTCACCCTGTTACGGTTATTACAGAGCATAAAATCCTCTTATACCTGGAGTCCGCTAAGCGTCTTTCTCCGAGATAAGCTCGGTGGTCTTTATTCTTTAACAGGTTTAATTTTTTTGTTACTTACCATCCTGGACCAAACAACTCTAAGGCAGATGCGTTGTCTAGGAGCTTTCCAGGTGGAGAACCGTGTGAGGAACCGGTGCCGATCTTGCCGAAAGGTGTGGTGGTGTCAGCACTCAGCATTGAGGTAGAGGCTGAGATTGCTGAGATCCAAGATGAGGAACCAGTGGGTAACCGAGCTAACAAGTCATTTGTTCCTCTGAATCTTCGTCTTAAGGTTTTGAGGGAGCATCACGATTCTGTACTCACTGGCCACCCTGGGGTAAAGGGCACATTGGATCTCCTGTTGGGTCATTTCTGGTGGTCCAATATCTGGAAGAAGGTGGTATCCGATGTGTCCACTTGTGCCTCCTGTGTGCAATCTAAGCCTTCACACTCTTGTCTTTCTGGGTGTCTGCTACCGTTAAATGGACCTAGTAAACCATATTCAGATATTTCCATGGATTTTCTTACTGATTTGCCACCCTCTGCTGGTAACACAGTGATTTTGGTAGTGCTGGACAGGTTTTCCAAAATGACATATTTAGTTGCGCTACCATCTCTGCCTAATGCCAAGACATTAGCCCAGGTGTTAATACGTGAGATTTTCAGACTCAATTTATAGCTAATTTTTGGAGAGCATTTTACTTTCGCTTAGGGATTAAATTGTCTCACTCTTCAGCTTTCCATCCACAGTTGAATGGGCAGACTGAGCACATGAATCAGAATCTGGAGCAGTATTTCCGCTGTTTTGCCTCTGACATCCAGGAGGAGTGGACCACATTGCTTCCCTTAGCGGAGTTCGCTATTAATAACCACCGTTAAGAGTCCTCTGGTGTGTCTCCATTTTTTGGTGTCTATGGTCAACATCCCCAATTCTGTACTTTGCTTAAAGGTAACTCTTCTGGGGTACCTGTAGAGGACCAGGTAAGGTCAGCCTTAGTGGTTACATGAAGAAAAGTTCAGCAGCACTTGCTTAGCATGGGTACTAGGTACAATCGTGTGGCTGGCAGTGGACGTGTGCCTGTCCGGACCTCTATGTGGATGATTGGGTGTGGTTGTCCACCAAAAACATCAATATTAAATTACCTTCACATAAGTTAGGACCTCGATTCATTGGTCCTTTTAGAATTTCTGCTATCATCAACCCGCTGGTCTTCCGATTGGCATTACCTGCTGTTTACAAAATTCATAATGTGTTTAATATATCTCTTCTGAAGGAATTTATGGGTTCAGGAGATCCGTTTCCTTCCCCTCCACCCCCCAGTTTTGGTGGACGGTTCTCTGGACTTTGTGGTGTCCAGAAATGTTGACCCCCGGGTAGTTCGTCGTTGTCTGCAGTATCTGGTGAACTGGCAGGGTTATGGTCCGGAGGAGAGGACTAGAGTACCAGAATCAGCTATTCATGCAGAACGTCTGCTTAGGTCTTTTCATCATTCCCATCCTGAGAAACCAGAGTCAGTGGATTTTGAGGGTCCTGAGGCCCCTTGTAGAGGGATGGGTACTGTCATGGCGTCTCCAGACAGACTATTCACGTTGCAGAGTCTGGCAGGCAAGATGATGCTTCTTAGTTGCTCAGCCGTAGTCAAGTGTTGACTGTTTTGTGCTTTCTGCTTTTCAGTTTAGCAGGAGTTAATTCCTGCTGGCTGGTAAATGGCTGCTGGTGTTACAGGTTGCTGACATCCCCTCACAGCTGCCTATACCATTTAAAAGATGGTGGAACCTAGTCTCACATGCCGAAGATAGCTCTAGCTCTGTTCCAGCATTTGTGCGTGGTGTTGGTGAACGGTTGAATGCTATTTGGTGTGCTGTGGATATAATCTCGTTGTTTATTTCCTCCCTGTTCTTTATTTCTCCCCGAGCACGTATTGTCTTTTCCCCGGTGTGTGCTTGCAGTTATTTTGAGTGTTGGTTTTCCTCTGTCTGTTGGTATTTGTGAGATTCTTTACTCCAGTCGCAGCCCTCACTAGGGGGTGGGGGTCAGGTGGTGTTAGACCAGGGCAGTTCAGGAGTCAGGGCACGTTGGTGATCCAGGCCTGGCTACCGTAGAGCTTACCCCTGGAATAAGGGACAGCTTAGGGCCCCCTAGTCTGAGGGTCAGTCTAGGTGCCCATATTCCTGGTTACGGTGTCATACCTGTGGTGACTCAAGATACCACATAAGTAACATCTTATGATGGGTGAAACCAGTGAGCTGTCTCAAGAACATTGTAATTTATTGTTGCAAAACATACTGATGTAATTGGTTACAGAAGAATTTCTAAACTACTGAAGGCTCCTGTGAGCTCTGTTGGGGCCATAATCCAGAAGTGGAAATAACATCATTTCACCATAAACTAGCCACAACCAGGATCTCCCTGCAAGATTTCAGACAGAAGAGTGAGAAAAATTATCAAAAGAGTTGTCCAAAAGCCAATGACCACCTGTGGAGAGCTACAGAAATTGCTTCACAGAAAACAGTAAGTAATGCACTCACCCCCATGGCCTGTATGCATGCTCGCCACTCAAGACTCCATTGCTGAACAAAAAGCAGATTCAAAAACATATAACGTTTGTGCAACTACATTTAGGAAAACTGGGAGAATATGGTATGGTCAGATGAGATCAAAATTGAACTCTTTGGAGGCCATAATGCGCATTATGTTTGGAGGCCCAAAGGCAAATCACCTTAAAAACACCAACAACAATTTGCTGTGGAGATGGAAACATCATGGTCTGTGGCTGTTTTTCAGCATATAGCTCTGGCGTACTTCACATAATTGAAGGAATGTTGACTGCACAGATGTACTGAGACATTCTTGATAAAAATCTGTTGCCTTCTATCAGGATGATGAAGATGAAATGCAAATTTACTTTTCAGCAGACAATGATCCCAAACACACAGCGAAGGCCGGTTTCACACATCCGGCTTTTTGCCGTTTTGCCGGATGCGGCGCTCTCCCGTACAGTTAATACAGTACAGTGACAGCGCTGTAACTTCCGGGTCACATGCGCCGGTCACATGACAGCATGTGACCGGCGCTTGTTGCGCTGTCACTGTACTGTATTAACTGTACGGGAGAGCGCCACATCCGGCAAAACGGCAAAAAGCCGGATGTGTGAAACCGGCCTAAGGAAACTCAATTGGTTTCAGAGGAAGAAAATAAACAAAAATAAAAGCTACTAGAATGGCCGAGCTGATCACCGGAGCTGAATCCAATACAAAATGTATGGAAGGAACTAAACCTCAAAGTTCGTAGAACGAGCCCATGGAACCTGCAGGATCTGAAGAGGGTTTGTGTGGAAGAATAGGCCTAAATTCCACCTGAGCAATGCAGGTGACTAGTGTCTCCATACAGGAGGCGTCTGGAAGCTTCAGCACCAACAAAGGATTTTGTATTGCGTATTAATTAAATTTGAATAATCATTTTTAATTATTTTTCCGTGTGACATCTCTAAAGCGGGATTTACATGCTATGATATCGTTAATGATTTATCGTCGGGGTCAAGTTGTTTGTGACGCACATCCGGCGTCATTAATGATATCGCAGTGTGTGACAAGGACAAGCGACCTTAAACGATCGCAAAAGCGGTCAAAATTGTTTGCCGCGGAGAGGTCGTCCTGAAACAAAAAAAAAACGTTTTAAGGATGTTAGCGATGTTGTTCCTCGTTCCTGCGGCACCACACATCGCTATGTGTGACACCGCAGGAGCGACGAACATCTCCTTACCTGCCTCCACCAGCAATGCGGAAGGAAGGAGGTGGGTGGGATGTTAAGTCCCGCTCATCTCCGCCCCTCCGCTTCTATTGGACGCCTGCCATGTGACGTCGCTATGACGCCGCACGAACCGCCCCCTTAGAAAGGAGGTGGTTCGCTGGCCTGAGCGACGTCGCAGGGCCAGTAAGTCCATGTGACGGGGGTAAACGAGGTTGTGTGCCACGGGCAGAGATTTGCCCGTGTCGCACAACCGACGGGGGCGGGTATGATCGCTTGCGATCTTGCTAGCGAGATCGCAGCATGTAAACCCCGCTTAATAACTTAATTTATGGACAGTAGCTTGATTTCTTTGCCTGTGTAGATTGGATTTTTACCGAAACATGGTGAGAAATTCATCTCAATATCACCTTGCGAAATCTATTTACTTTCAAAATATGTGATGTGTTCTATACTTATTTAATCTGCTGTACAGAAATAAACTGTATCAGTACTTTATAATAACTATATATATTGGAATCAAAATGTGTAGAATAAAAATATAGCTAAGGTACCTGTACTGTAACTTGGGGTCCAATGGTCCATTGAAATAAGAATGAGTCTTTGATCCACCACCCACAAGAACTCCCATCTTATTTGATTGCATAGAACTCATGATCAGTTCTTTCTCAAAGACGTAGGTGACATATGTGTCGGTTAGGTTGCTCTTAAAATTATCGTATGTTTCAGATAAAATCCCCTTGGGTGGGCGGTCAGCTAAGAAGAACAATAAAAAATGTATATTTTTAAAAAATAAAAGTCACCAGGAAGACCTTCATAGCATATAAGGTAATAGAATAGGCTCCCCTATAAACTTCTACATTTTCTAATATCATATTCAATATCATATTCATGTCAATGGTCTGTATGACTAAATTTGGCTACAGGGGGACATTTAATTTTTCAAAAAAGTACACATTACTGAAACTTAGTAGTACTAGTAAATACTGTATATGTTGATGTGTTGCCTTTATTTATAAAATGAAAGTTAAACTTGTAGAATGATTGGAAAATGTTGCACCCTTTCATTTTTCTTTCCTATAAAACAGAAAAATAACTAAATATAGTTACATATTAAAGGGGTGGTCCACTACTCAGCATTAGTGGCCACATCAATGTAAAGCTCGTAGAGAAGGCTTTTCTCAAATATCTTGTGAACCACAAAGGATATTATAACTAAAGCGGGCTTTACACGCTGCGACATCGCTAGCCGATGCTAGCGATGGCGAGCGTGATAGCACCCGCCCCTATCGTTATGCCGATATTTGGTGATCGCTGCCGCAGCGAACATTATCGCTACGGTAGCGTCACACGCACTTACCTGGCCGGCGGCATCGCTGTGACTGCCGAACAATCCCTCCCTCAAGGGGGAGGGACGTTCGTCATCACAGCGACGTCACCACGACGTCACTAAGCGGCCGGCCCATCAAAGCGGAGGGGCGGAGATGAGCAGGACGAACATCCCGCCCACCTTCTTCCTTCCTCATTTTGGGGGCGGCGGCAGGTAAGATGAGGTTCCTCGTTCCTGCGGCGTCACACGTAGCGATGTGTGCTGCCGCAGGGACGAGGAACAACTTCGCCCACGCGACAGCAGCGATATTTGAGAATGGACCCCCATGTCAACGAGGAGCGATTTTGGACGTTTTTGCAACGATCCAAAATCGCTCCTAGGAGTCACACACAACGAGATCGCTACAGCGGCCGGATGTGCTCACAAAATCCGTGACCCCAACGAGATCTCGTAGCGTGTAAAGCCCGCTTTAGGTAGAATATTCTTACACCACCAAAAAAAGCTACCTCTAAAACAATATTTTATTAATAAATATTAAAAAAGACACTTATAGTATCCTCTCGTTCAACATAAAACATAGATACCACAAGAAAAACACATATAGTGCGGGTGTCAGTAAGTGCTATACCCGTACCAGATGGTAACACGGGAGAGAGGGAGAATTCAGAGATGAATAAATGGTTTTACAATATATATGGGATGGGACCTATCTACATGAATCCTAGATTCCCCTTCCTAACAGCGGAAGGTGCCTAAATTTTTTTAGACCCCCCCCGCTCAAATGACTAACCCTCTCTGCCCCTACTTCTCTCTAGTAGGGGCAACCACCACCAGAAACCAGGTATACAGACTGTGATACAAACAGAACCCCAAACATACAAATCAACAATGTTCGTGTTAAATAATCAATATAGTTCCATAGTTATATAAATTTCTCTAATTGAGGAACAGAATAAATTGGTTGTTAGGTTGGAGTCGAGAGCTCTACTTATCTTACAGACACCCTCAACTCTCCTGACGCGTTTCCCCCCTCCTAATGCAATAAAAGGGGGATCATCAGGGGATTAATTAGAATATATCCTCAGTACAACACATATGAGCTAGTGTTGTCAATCAAGAATAATATTTCAAAGGATGGTCATCAGATACTTCATACAATCCAGCCACAGGGTTAAATGATACCACAGCTTTCTACTGATTGATTCCTGATTCTAGATGTATCAAGGCACTGTGCAAATGTCAAATAGAAGGATCTTTACAGGTGGCAAGACTCATATAATATCTGGCCACATCAATATAAAGCTCGTAGAGTAGGCTTTTCTCAAATATCTTGTGTAGTAAATTCTGACTCTGAGCGGCGCTATTGTGGTCTGCATATCCCCATCACGTGACCCCCGAGCTCCTTGACCTCTGAGATATGGTGACATCACGTCGACTTCCAGTTGACCCGACATCGTGGCCAGCCCCAATCTCCATGAATGGCTAGGCTGAGGGCGGAGTTTCAGTGCTCGTCACAGCCCAGCATCTCGCACGTGCTCTCCTTCACTGCAGAGCGCCGCAAGCAGGAGCGATGCAGGGCTGCGACACTGGGCTGTGACCAGCGGTGAAACTCCGCCCACAACCCAGTCACCCACAGAGACTGGGGCCGCCTCGGTGATGTCGGGTCAACTGTAAGTTGACGTGATGTCACCGGATCTCAGAGGTCACGGAGCACAGGTGTCATGTGATGGGGATGAATGGACCACAATAGCGCTATTCAGAGTCAGAATTTACTTCCCAAGGTATTTGAGAAAAGCCTTCTTTATGAGATTTATATCAATGTGGCCACTAACGCTTAGCAGTGGACCACACCTTTAACATTTACCATATGTTCACCTTAACAAGTCATTGTTTTTTCAATTTCATATATTATTTTTTTAAGGTCCTAAGAAAGTGTATATGTTTAGTAGCAATTTATTATATATTAAAGAAATGTTAAAAAATATGTCTCTAGAATCTTGTACAGTTCTGAGGATATTATATATTAGAATCATCTCATAAATTGTTTTAAAAGTTGCACCCATGCAAGAATTTCCAGGTGCTCAAGTATTTGAAATAGTATAGAACAACGCTTCAAGCGATTCACAGGAATTAAAGAGAATCTGTCAGCATGAGTTCATACCCTAAACTATTTATATGGGAAGAGACAGACGTGGAAAGAAATAGACGGGGAAAGAGACAGTCGGGAAAAGAGACAAACAGACATAGAGAGAGACAAACACAGAGATAGAAAGACAGAAATACTGATACAGAGACAGACAGAGAGCTAGACACAGACAGACAGAGACAGACATGGATAAAGACAGAGACAGAGCTCAAGTTGTTAGGGATGGAAAATTACCAATTATTTATAGATTTTTTTAAGTCTTCAATTTTCTGATTATTTCTATAATACATTACACTACCTAAGTATTGCAGTGTATTATACATGCAAGCTTCCCACTGACATAAAGCTTAAAGGGGTTGTCCACTACTTTGACATTGATGGCCTAACCTTAGGATAATGTCTGATCGGCTGAGGTCTAACACGCCGCACCCCCACCAATCAGCTGTTCTCGGTCCCGGCAACAGGCAGCCAGAAATGCTCAGTTCTGGAGCTGCTCCGTCTTCTGATAGCGGGTGCGGCCAGGTACTGCACAGCCACCTTCTATTGATTAGAATTGGTGGCGGATCGTCTTCTGATCGGTAAGGTGCGGCATGTCGGACTCCAGCTGATCAGACATTTATGACCTATCCTAAAGGCTGCTTTACACGCAGCGACATTGCTACCAATGTCGCTGGTGAAAGCACCCGCCCCCGTCGTTTGTGCGTCACGGGCAAATTGCTGCCCGTGGCGCACAACATCACTAATACCCGTCACACATACTTACCTTCCTAGCGACGTTGCTGTGACCGGCGAACTGCCTCCTTTCTAAGGGGGGCGGTTCGTGCGGCGTCACAGCGGCGTCACTAAGCGGCTGCCCAATGGAAGCGGAGGGGCGGAGATGAGCGTCCGGAACATCCCGCCCACTTCCTTCCTTCCTCATTGCCGGCGACCGCAGGCACGATGTTGTTCCTCATTCCTGCGGTGTCACACATGTGCGATGTGTGCTGCCGCAGAAACGACGAACAACCTGCATCCTGCAACAGCAACGATATTTGGGATTAGAACGATGTGTCAACGATCAACGATTAGGTGAGTAATTTTGATCGTTAGCAGTCGTTCATGCGTTTCACACGCAACGATGTCGCTAACGAGGTCGAATGTACGTCACAAATTCCGTGACCCCAACGACATCTCGTTAGCGATGTCGTTGCATGTAAAGCCCCCATAAGGTTAGGCCATCAATGTCAAAGTACTGGACAACCCCTTTAATACATCCTGGAAAAGGTATATTGATGACTGCCAAATAACTATACTATATGTCTACTACATATTTTTCTAGTGACTCTAGCTCTTACCATGCATCTCTGTTGTTATTATGACAGCATATGCCACTATGGGTCCATTTGAAATATCAAAAGGCGAGAAAATAACATCTACTGAACCACTGAGTGCAGATGGGTTGATCCGAATGGTGCTATTGGGTGGACCTATGGAAAGATCACAGATAAAACATTTTCATTGGATTGAGAATTTGTAAATTAGCATAAAATTTACTTTACACAAATTAATTTTGTTCTTATATTTCTTTTCTAGGAAAAAAAACATTTATCACCTATCCACAAATACATAACTCGTGGGGGCTCCAATCTTGTGACCCTCCATGATCAGCATTTTGGGGATAAGAGTGCCCCATTCATCCTAACTGCACTCATCATATCGAGTGGGGGATTAAATAAAGTAATGGTCATCAGAGCTGAAACGGTATTTTAAGTCTATGGGAATGATGCAGACACCCAAGTTCAGAGTTCAGTTGTTCCTGTCAACCCCATAGACCGGATGGTGCTTAAATATCTGGATATGCAATTGGAAAATTCATACTAAACTTTGTTGCGTGACAGATGAAGGAATGGGCCAGCCCTGGGTGCCGCTATCCTTAACCAAGAAGATTTTTTATGCAGAGTTGCCTTCTGGCGGGGTACTCGACACTTACTTCCTGTTTCCTTCCAATGTCCATCACCCCTTCTTTCAGCCCTTGACGTGGAGTAAGACACGCCACACCAGAGTTCACTTAGCCAACCAGATTTAGTTTACTTTTATTCCTCACAGTTATGACAGACATGGACTTTCTTCATCTTCGTTCTGTCCCCTGCTATGTTGAACTACGTCCTCAATACTTTAGGGTCTGTGCCTTCTTCTTCCCCCTAATGCCACACACCTTCATCCGCTTTTCGGCCCCAACGGCTCTCCAGTTGATCAACTCTCTAAACCCGCCGTGGTGAGCCATAGGTTCCAGACCTCTCGAGGTTACCTCCCTGACTGGCCCTAGACCAAGGCCACATCTTCTCACACTTGAACCCAATTCTTCACTGACTACTCTCGAGTCTTCTCTTCTGTCCCCCTTCAACCGCCATCTGTCACTTCTCTCTTCCACTACCTTAACCCTATCTTATCTTAACATCTAATCTAGAACTGGCTCACCACTGCCCTAACTCGAACTCTAGCTGGCTGCCGTTGTTATTCTGAAAGACAGTCTTGACTTTTCTACATGCGGCACTGGTTCTAAACTCAAACTCACGTAAACACTGCTATATGGATATATATCTGTCATATCCAACAGTAGATAAAAACATGGTACATTACATAATGGGGCGCAGCCCCCTTTGTTAAATAGGCACTGCTCAATATCTAAAAAAAACTACAGTAAAAAGCAGTATAAAAAAAAAATCAGAATTGCAAAATGTCATTCTGAAATGTGAATGCTGTAGACTATCAGTGGCCACTAATTGATTGTACCTTCTTTTTTTCCTTGCGAGACAACCCCTTTAATATTAGGGATGTGTGGTATATTGTCCATATTTACATCATATAAACTTATGCTCCATTTATTTTACATCCTGTGAAGTCACAGACCATTGTCTACAGTGGATATAATTTTACTCACCCATCAGGTGAGCGTTGGACTAGCTACTTGAGGAAAACTTGTACAGCAAATTTGTTGAAGATGGAGACAAATAGAGTAAACTTCTTTAAAGTGCACCAATCACCAGGATTTTCCTATATAACCTAAAGCCAGCGCTATACTGGCACTATCAGGCTGATTCTAAACATACTTTTAATTGTCAGCTAGCATGTATAGGTTTTGAAACACAAGCAAGTACAGCTTGTAAAATGAGCAGCTTTTGATTGGCAGCAGCTGCCGATCAGCTGATAGCTGGTGTGGGTATTCAGTATTCGTAGGGATTCCCACCCCCCTGCCTGTAGTTCCTCCCCTATCTGTAATTTATGCTAATTCTAGTACAGAATCGTTTTATTAAGTGACTAGAAGGACCTGTGCTGATGTCATACCCATGTGACCATAGGTGCAGGGTCTCAGCCAATAGAAAAATAATCTTGCTTCCAGGTATCAGCTATGTTTGTTGACGCCCCGCCCCTTCTGGTCACATGGGTATGACATCAGCATAGGTCCTTCTATTCACTTAGTAAAACGCTTCTATAATAAATTTAGCATAAATAATAGTAATAGGACAAACAGGCAGGGGGGCAGGAATCACTATGAATACCCACCCCAGATATCAACTGATCGGCAACTGCTGTCATTCAAAAAGCTGCTCATTTTACAAACTTTACATGCTTGGGTTTCAAAATCTATACATCCTAGCAGACAACTTAAGGTATGTATAGAATCAGCATGATAGTGCCAGTATAGACCTGGCTTTAGGTTACATAGGAAAATACTGGTGATTGGTGCGCTTTAACAAAGTTGCAGAACTTTTCAGTGTCTGCTGTATAATATAATATATCCTGCCGTAAAAAAATTGCCTCCAATATTTGGAAATTCACATTAATAGATATATGTAATCTGTAATGTACCTGCAGTAGGTGGATTAAAGATTGTACTAAAAGGAGTTGTGGTTGTTGTTGTTGATGGTAAGAAGAAAGGATCCGTGAAGTTTGTGAAAGAAACTCGAGATTGATATTCAACGATGGTGTCTGTACTTGGGTCATACTCAATAATATGGAAGCCAACGATGCTAAACCTGAAAAATCAGAAGATGATTATCGTAGTTAATGTGGTCCTTTAAAGGGGTGACAAGCTAAAATGTTCACATTCATAGAGGCAGCTAGAGGTTCTACACCTCATTGCATTATCTGTGATAGGTGTTCTTTTTCAACCCCTCAGGCATCGGAGTCTCGGGGTATCGGTAAAACTGAAGCCTCGGCGCTACCTAAAATGACTCCATTGTCTACATTGTGATTATAAATACATCTCTTTGCAAAGGTTTTAGGCAGGTGTGAAAAAAATGCTACAAAGTAAGAATCTTTCAAAAATAGAAGTGATAATTATAGTTTATATCAATTAAGAAAATGTAAAGTGAAGGAACAAATAGTAAAATCTAAATCACATCAGTATTTGGGGTCTCCACCTTCTGTCTTCAAATCAGCATTAAAAGCATCAGTTTTCCTCTGTCACTTGCACACAGTTTGGAAGAACTTGGCAGGAAGGTTGTTCCAAAAATCTTGGGCACCTGACCCCAGATCTTCTGTGTATGAGGCTTGTGCAGATCTTTCTGTCTCTTCATGTGACCCCAAAAAGATGCGATGATGTGAGTGCAGGGCTCTGTGGGGGCCGGATCAATTCCAGAGTCTACACATCATCTCAAATGAAAGGCTGAAACGCCATTTACTTCAAGCATGGAATCGTGACACTTGCACCTATCTATATGGATTTAGTGCTGCTGCAATTTTTTCTATATATAAACTTAAAAATTGAAACCAAATTATTGCAACATCGGTTTATTCAGTACTGAGTAAGAGCGTTATGTCATGTGCAGAAATTCCCGCACTTACACGCCTTGCCTGCTATCAATCAGGTTAAGTCCCAGAAATTTCGAGCTCCCCCCTGAAGTCCCGAAAGAAGGTCAAATGACCCTTAGTCCAAACTGACCTAACTAACTAGAAACTAAATGGCTAAACTCAATGGAAAACAACAACCTCCTGTTGTGCGACAGTAATAGCCTTAATTACAGAACAAAAGACGGATGATTATAGGATGTTAGTTAAAATTCTTCAGGTCATTCGACCCGTCTCTGGGTTCCGAAGGTAGAAATGTTAAATGATCCCTCTCTGGGACTTCTAGTGTTAATGAATAACTGAGGAGGAATGTTCTGCTGAGCTGGTAGCTCTTTGCAATTGACAACCTGTGACGTCCAAGATGCACTTCATAG
The DNA here is from genome assembly GCF_048569485.1 of Anomaloglossus baeobatrachus. NCBI lineage: Eukaryota > Metazoa > Chordata > Amphibia > Anura > Aromobatidae > Anomaloglossus > Anomaloglossus baeobatrachus. The sequence goes on from NC_134362.1 coordinate 27,353,578, forward strand.
GAAACAAGTCGAGAGATGCTTCAGGCCATGATATCATATTTTAGCAACAAAGGCTGCTCACGGTAACATGAGAGCCAGTTTTATCATAGCGATTGATGGTTTTCATGCACTTGACGGTACTTTAAAGGTTCTAGCAATTTTCTGGATTGATTTGACCTTCATTTCTTAAAAGCAATGATGGACTAACATTTCTCATTACTTGATTGAATGGTTCCTGCCATATTCTAACTTAAAGGGAACCTGTCACCAGATTTGGGGCCTATAAGCTGCGGCCACCACCAGTTGGCTCTTATATACATCATTCTAACATGCTGTATAATAGAGCCCAGGCCACTGTGTAGAACGTAAAAAAATCCCTTTATAATACTTACCTAAACGGTTGTTGTGGTGGAGTTGGGTCATATGGGTATCTCCAATCTCTGGTGCCGGCGCCTCCTCTTACGGCCATCTTTCTCATCCTTCTTCTGAAGCCTAGGTGCATGACGCGTCCTACGTCATCCACACTCGCTAGCATTGAGATCCTGTGTAGGCGCACTTAATTCTGATCTGCCCTGAGCAGGGCAGATCAAAGTAGTATAGTGCGCCTGCGCGGGACTGGCAAGTGTGTATGACGTAGGACGGGTCATGCACCCAGGCTTCAGATGGAGGATGAAGATGGCCGAAAGAGGAGGCACCTGCACCAAAGAACAGAGACACCCATATGACCCAACTCCACTGCAGCGACCATTTAGGTAAGTATTATAAAGTGATTTTTACGTTCTACTGAATATAAGAACCCACTGGTGGTGGCCGCAGCTTATAGGCCACAAATCTGCTGACAGGTTCCCTTTACAAGCAATGATGGACCATCATTTCTCATTACTTGATTGAAAGGTTCCTGCCATATTCTAACTTAACAATTGTGGAATGGGCTCAGCAATGTACAAAAGTGTATACCAACACTGCCTCTGCAAAAAAAAAAAATAAAATTGAAGGCTGGTGATTCCACAAATTAACTCTTAACAAGGTATATCAGTTCACTGGAAGCCATTCCAGTTGACTACATGATGATCAAAATGAGAGAGTGCCAAGGGAGTCACCAGAATGAAAGGAGGAGTTGGGGGAGTACGTTGAGGAATTTAAGGTTTAACACGGTTTGGGTTAGTAGCAACCAGGCATCAGAGGACTTGGATTAAAATATCTAAATCTCGTACATTTTGACCATAAAAATATAGTGTGGGTACCTGTACAATAAGCCGGGATCCAGTGGTCCATTGAAATATGAATGAGTGTTTGATCCACCACCTACGAGAAGTCCTATCTTATTGGACTGCGCAGAACTCATGATCAGTTCTTGCCCAAAGATGTAGGTGACGTAAGTCTCTGTTAGCCTGTTCGTAAAATCATTGTATGTTTTAGATAAAATACCCCAAGGTGGATAATTGTCTAAAAAGTAAAAGATAGAGTTTATATTTGTAAGAAATTTCCCAAAAAAAGGACAGGAGCCATCATAACATAGAAGGTGGCAAACATTCATTGTGCATGCCTTATTTATTTTAAAAGGGTTTTTTTCACTTTGGTCAATGGCTGTCTATTAGAGGGGTCCTTTAATGGCAAAATGATCACAAAGTATATCAGTGTTTTAAACTTTCAGAAGTTTTAAATTTTCCTGTAGTGTCCCTACAGCAAAGGATAAGCATTACAGTGTGCCCATTCAAATCAATAGGTTCTATGTAATGCAGGACAGGATGGCTCCTCCAGAAAAACACACACACACACACACACACACACACACAGACAGACAGACAGACAGACACACGACAGACAGACAGACACACGCACAAACACAGACATGCAGACACACACACACAGACAGACACAAGCACACACAGACAGACACACGCACACACAGACACACACACAAACACACAGACAAACACACAGACAGACATACACACACACACACACACACACAGACAGACAGACAGACACACACACAAACTTTTTACAACAGAAATAAAATCCTGGAACAGAGAACGTTCCTGTTTTGATTCGGAACTCCTAAATGGGTATATGTAAAGGGATTTGGTAAACTGGATATTAAATGACCTTTGCCTACCAATTTCACATTTCAAGTTATTATTAATAAATCTGATTGACAATGAGTCTACTTTGTATTTTTCTAAAGCGTCTTACCATGCATCTCTGTTGTTACTACGACAGCATACGCCACTATGGGTCCATTTGACGTATCAAAAGGTAAAAAACTGATGTCTAGTGAACCACTGAGTGCAGACAGACTGATCTGAACAGTATTAGGTTGATTAGACACACCTGTGGAAAGATCATGGATAAAACATCTTCAAGGAAGTCAAAATCTGTACATCAACAGAGTAAGCAGTGGCTTATAATGGGAGCTCAGCTGCATCGGCCAAATAAACAAGTTAATAACCCCCTTATTCTGCATGGTATGGCATATTTGAGAAGAAAAAACAACTTCTTGCATCTTTCCTTAAAAAAAAAAAAGTGGCTTGGACTTAACTACAGAGGGCATGACCAACAACAGCAAGAAAAATTTTCAATATTTTGTGCAAGAAAACTGGTGTGAATTGGATTATAAGTCTTTGCTTGCTAGAAGATTAAATTTCCTGGCACAAAGACAGCCCAAAAGTTGTACTAAATTTATTAAGAAGTGCTTGTCTAAAGGGGGCTTTACACGCAACGACATCGCTAACGAGATGTCGTTGGGGTCATGGAATTTGTGACGCACATCCAGCCTCGTTGGTGACGTCGTTGCATGTAAAACGTACAAACGACCGCTAACAATCAAAATTACTTACCTAATTGTGGATCGTTGACACGTCGTTCTAATCCCAAATATCGTTGCTGTTGCAGGACGCAGTTTGTTCATCGTTTCTGAGACAGCAAACATCGCTACATGTGACACCCCAGGAACGAGGAACAATACCGTACTAGCGTCCTTCGGCAACGAGGTGGGCGTCACTTTCGGCTGCTCTCCGCCCCTCCGCTTCTATTGGACGGCTGCCGTGTAACGTCGCTGTGACGCCGCACGAACCACCCCCTTAGAAAAGAGGCAGTTCACCAGCCACAATGATGTCGTTAGGAAGGTAAGTAGGTGTGACGGGGACTAGCGATGTGCCCGTGACGCACAACCGACGGGGGTGGGTGCTTTCACCAGCGACATCGCTAGCGATGTCGCTGCGTGTTAAGCAGCCTTAACTCCCGTTGCATCTTATTCAACTATGCTACCAAAATATGCTACCAAAATGGGAAGGGGTAAAACCTGATCAAAACGTACATGCTCCCTTCACTGATATATCTGGGGAGTGTATACATCTTGCTCAAGTCGTTCTGGACTTAAGGGTGCTTTACACGCTGCAACATATACCGATATATCGTCAGGGTCACGTCGTTAGTGACGCACATCCGGCGCCGGTAGCGACATCGCAGCGTGTGACACCAAGGAGCGACGATCAACGATCGCAAAGTCGTTCAAAAACGGTGAACGTTGCCACGTCGTTCCTTTCCTTAATATCGTTGCTGCCACAGGTACGATGTTCGTCGTTCCTGCGGCACCACACATCGCTATGTGTGACACCGTAAGTACGACGAACATCTCCTTACCTGCGTCCTCCGGCAATGAGGAAGGAGGTGGGCGGGATGTTACGTCCCGCTCATCTCCACCCCTCCGCTTCTATTGGCCGGCCGCTTAGTGACGCCGTAGTGACGTTGCTATGACGCCGAACGCACCTCCCCCTTGAGGGAGGGATTGTTCAGCGGTCACAGCGACATCGCTGACCAGGTATGTGCGTGTGACGCTGCCGTAGCGATAATGTTCGCTACGGCAGCAGGTTACAAATGCCGCACAAGCGACGGGGGCGGGTGCTATCGCGCTCGACATCGCTAGCAATCGCTAGCGATGTTGCATCGTTTAAAGTACCCTTTAGTCTACATTTTGTCTTCCAACTTTTGTCGGGAAATAAAATGAACCTATCAATATGCCAAATGCTCAAGTATGAAAATAAACCATTAAATTATTCAGGGCCATGTTTTTCTTGATTTTCACTTATAGTTTTAGGGATCAAATCTTTTTTTTTTTTGCAGGAAGAGTTGCATTTTGACATTCATGATTTTGGGCAACATGTTTAAGTGTTTCATTTTTTCAAAGTAAAATTTTAGTTGAGGAGTATAAAAAGGCACCATTTTACCATATTTGTTTCATTTTGTGACAGTGGATGATCACTGACCTACGGTATAATCCTGTACAACAATTTTCATATATATTTATGGTGCACATTATGACAGTTATTAGATTATTAAATGGATGGAGGTTGTGTTTACAGATTTTTTGGAAGTTTTTTTTTCCACTAATACCTTTTATACTACTGGTTTCAAGCTGCCTTCCGTGATGCAAGCCCCAGCAATCATGTCATCAGGATTGGTGACCTATAAGGATGTCTCCGTTTGTGGCATCGTGAGGGTTGACTCTCAAGATCAGTGTATTTTCCAGTCGTGGTAGTGTGGCGCCCCTGAGGCTTCAGTCGCCACAGGGTACTGCACCTCATTTAAGGTATAGTATTCATCTCGGGTAAGGAGGGGGTTACATAGTTACATAGTAGTTACATAGTTACTTAGGTTGAAAAAAGACCTAGGTCCATCTAGTTCAACCTTCCTCCACCAGTTCTACATTTAGTCACTAAGTCATTTATAACCAACAATGTTTTGTGTACTGAGGAAATCATCCAGCCCTTTTTTAAAAGCTGTTATAGTATCTGCCATTACTACCTCTTGTGGTAGGGCATTCCACAGTCTGACCGCTCTAACTGTAAAGAACCCTTTCCTATTTTGGTGTCGGAATCGCTTTTCTTCCACTCGCAGTGAGTGCCCCCTGGTCCTCAGTATTGTTTTCGGAAGAAATAAGTTATGTGCCAGTCCTTTATATTGACCACACATGTATTTATACATATAAATGAGATCTCCTCTGAGACGTCTTTTTTCTAAGCTAAACATATCTAACTTTTTCAATCTGCCATCATATGGGAGGCCTTCCATTCCTTGTAATAGTCTAGTTGCCCGCCTTTGAACTGACTCTAACTTCTGAATGTCCTTTTTAAAATGTGGAGCCCAAAACTGGATCCCGTATTCCAGATGTGGCCTTACAAGTGATTTATAGATGGGTAACAATACGTTGGGATCACGGGATCTAATCTCTCTTTTTATACACCCTAGAATCTTGTTTGCTTTAGCAGCTGCTGCCTGACATTGAGTGCTGCTGCTCAGCTTATTTGTAATGAGAATACCCAAGTCCTTCTCCTGTTCTGTAGTCCCGAGTTTACTTCCATTTAATGTATACGCAGCTATAGGATTACTCCGTCCTAGGTGCATTACTTTACATTTATCAACATTAAATCTCATTTGCCAAGTATCTGCCCATTCTGACATCTTATCCAGATCTTTTTGTAATATTGTACTATCCAGGTCAGTTTTTAATATCCTACATAGTTTGGTGTCATCGGCAAAGACTGACACTGTACTATCAATCCCATCCACAAGGTCATTAATATAGAGAGTAAAAAGAATTGGTCCTAGCACAGATCCCTGCGGCACCCCACTGCTGACTATAGCCCATTTAGAGAATGTAGCATTTATGACTACTCTTTGTTTCCTATCTTTTAGCCAATTCCTTACCCAGTTGCATATTGTTTCCCCTAGTCCTTGCTTCTGGAGCTTTAGTATAAGGCTATTATGTGGTACAGTATCAAATGCCTTTGCAAAGTCCAAATAAATCACATCAGCTGCATTACCAATATCCAGGTTTGCACTTACCCCCTCATAGAACCCCAACAGGTTGGTTAGACACGACTTATCTTTCATGAATCCATGCTGTTTGTCAGTTATCATATTATTTTCTGCAATATATTTTTGCATGTCATCCCTTAAAATGCCCTCAAAAACTTTGCATACTACTGATGTCAGGCTTACTGGACGGTAGTTGCCTGGATCTACCCTCTTACCTTTCTTAAATATCGGTACCACATCAGCAATCCTCCAATCCTGAGGCACCAACCCTGTTACAAGTGAGTCTAAAAAGATGAGATACAGCGGTCTGTCGATTACGGAGCTCAATTCCCTCAATATTCGTGGATGAATGCCATCTGGCCCTGGGGATTTGTCAATGTTTAATTTACTCAGACGTAGGCGTACTTCATCTTGTGTTAAATTAATTATATCGGGTGGTGGACTTTGATTTTTCACTTGTTGAATGATCCCTGGTACAGTCAGTTCCTTGGTGAATACAGATGAGAAATGCCTATTTAATATCTCAGTTTTTTGTTTGTCCTCTATAACTAACTTGTTATTATATTTTAAGGGTCCGATACTATCCTTTGTTTTCCTTTTGGCATTAATGTATTTATAAAAGATTTTGGGATTTATTTTAATGTCATTGGCGATTTTTGTTTCAGTAGCTAGTTTTGCTTGTTTGATTTCTTTTTTGCATTGCCTATTGATATCTTTATACTTCTGAAATGCTATTTCTGTATTCTCAGCCTTTAAGATGTTAAATGCCCTTTGTTTTTGTTTTATTATACTTTGTACAGTCTTATTTATCCATAGTGGTTTCTTTTTATTCCTGGACATTTTATTACCAGAGGGTATAAGTTTTTTACAGGACTCTAGCAGTATATCCTTAAACTTACCCCATTTATGTTCGGTATCCCCAGTTACCATGACTCTGTCCCAATCTACACATTTAAGCTCTTCCCTAAATTTGTTGAAATCAGCTTTCCTAAAATTCCAGGTTTTAGCATTCCCCCTTTGAAATGTTCTATTGAATATTATGTCGAAGCTTACCATATTATGATCGCTGGTGCCCAAGTGCTCCCGGACCTGTAGATTTGAAATTGTATCCGGTCTATTTGACAGGACCAGATCTAGCAAATTATCTCCCCTGGTCGGTTCATCTACCATCTGAGAGAGGAAATGGTCCTGAATGGTAGATAAGAACTTACAGCTTTTAGCAGAACCAGAAGATTCTATGTCCCACTGAATGTCTGGATAGTTGAAATCCCCCATAATAAGAACCCGATTATTATTATTAGCTGCCTTTTCAATTTGTTCCAGCATTTCACCCTCTATTTGTTCAGGTATGTTAGGAGGCTTATAGCAAACTCCAATTAGCATTTTTCCATTATTCCCCTCCCCATGTACATTTACCCATACTGACTCTACATTGTTGCTGTTCCCCTCAATGTCATCATACAACACAGGTTTTAGGTTAGATTTGATAAATATACACACCCCACCACCTTTTTGGCCTTTCCTGTCCTTCCTAAATGTACTATAACCCTGTATGTTTGTCACCCAGTCATGGCTTTCATCCAGCCAGGTTTCCGTAATGCCCACCACATCATAATCCATGGTTGACATAAGAGTCTCCAATTCATTCATTTTGTTTGCAAGACTTCTTGCATTTGCCAGTAGACATTTAATCCTATTAACACCTTTATTACTCCTAGCCTCCCTACGTTCCTTGTATGTCCCATCCCCCCCTAATCCTTCATTGACCCCTACCGTCTCCCTGTCTCTATCTGCTCTATCTATCCCCTTATTTGCTCCACTACCCTCCCTCCCCCCCGATCCTAGTTTAAAAGCTCCTCCATCCGTCTGACCATTTTCTCCCCCAGCACAGCTGCACCTTCCCCATTGAGGTGCAGCCCGTCCCTACCGTAGAGCCTGTAGCCGACTGAGAAGTCGGCCCAGTTCTCCATGAACCCGAACCCTTCCTTCCTGCACCAATTTCTAAGCCACATATTTATCTCCCTAAGCTCCCGCTGTCTTTCTAGTGACGCTCGTGGCACCGGTAGTATTTCTGAAAACACCACCTTGGAGGTCCTGGACTTCAGCTTCTCTCCTAGTTCCCTGTAATCATTTTTAAGGACCTTCCACCTGCCTCTAACTTTGTCATTAGTACCAATGTGCACCATGACCGCTGGGTTTTCCCCAGCCCCACCCAGCAATCTGTCTATCCGATCCACAATATGCCGAACCCGAGCACCCGGCAGACAACACACTGTTCGGCATTACAACACACTGTTCGGCATTAATCACCAATTGGTTAATCACCAATGTTTCCACATTCCACCTTACATACAGCTTAGGTGCCGTCTCATTGGGGATTAAACTAGGGTACACGGGGGGTGGCTATCCCGATGCATGAGACTTTCCTGGTCACTAGGACAACCACATGGGGGGCGGGCACCACTTGGGGTAGAAGTAGGAGCAACTCTTAGGCTAGCGCCACACATCCGTGCTGCCGGCACGTGTTTGGCATTTTTTACACGTACCAGCGGCACGGAGACACGATCAGCAATGCTACCCTATTGTAGCAGGCACACACACGTAAAACCACACGGAACGTATGTCCGTGTGCGTTTGTACGTGTGTGCGTTTTTCAAAGCGCTGACATGTCAGTGTTTTCTCCCGCAGCACGGGTGTCACACGGCCCGCACCCGTACCACACGGGTGTAGTGTGGATGCGGTCCCGTGTGACACGCGCCGGAGAAAACACACATGTCAGTGAAAAAAAACCAAAACATTTACTCACCTTCTCCAGCCCTCCTGTCTCTGCCGCTGCTGCCTCTTGCTGCCGACCGCCGCTCATTATTCTCATTGAATATTCACTTCACTGCCTGGCAGCAGCAGCAGCGGGGAGACGGCAGGGCTGGAGACCGAGGATCAGCACCACGGACAGCAGCGCGGACATCAGGAAGGACCAGGTGAGTATGATAATTACCGGTTCTACGTGTGCTATCGCGGATAGCACACGTAGAACACACGTGTCACGCACGTACCAGAGACACGTACTTACCTGCACGCAACACGCAGGGAAAATACGTGTCTCTCGGCACGTGCGTGAATTTCACGTGAGTGTGGCAGAAGCCTTACACAAACTTCAGTCAAGTCAGGACTACAGTTCTGGCAACACGACACCACGATCATTCTTCTTTCTTCTTCACGGGGCCTGTGGCTTGGAGCGAAAAGCTCAGCCCGGGCTCTAGACTTCCACAGGGGCAACCCTTAGGAAAGAATATTTCCAAATACCGGTGGCTATCACCAACTTACCCGGGATCGGCTGGGGCTCATCACGGCAGAGACCGGTACCCTGAGGCTGCACTTCAACTGTGCGATTTGGCGCCAGCGGCCACCACTACACCCTCATCATCCCCGGGGCCCGCTCCACCTGTGGGGAGCAGAACCATATTTGCTGCAACACCATCAGCCTCAGAGGACATCACCCGCAGCGGCGGCTAATCCCTGGCCGCATACCACAGGTGGCATCACGAGGCAACTAACTCCATCATCCCATCCTCCATTCATCAACCTCCCCTCTTTTATTGTACGCCTCGGGGCCACGAAGCTGGGCAGGGCCACCCGTGACATCCCCAGACCCGACATCACCGGCCCGGCAAAGAGTAAGGTTCACCCCTTGCACCGGGGTGCTACAACTTGACATCACGGTTACTGTGCACCTTACAGAACTGTGGTCAACCGTATTGCTTGAACATGCGTGCTACAGTAGTGTTGGCAATAGTCTAGCTGTGTATTACATTTGTTCAGCCTCCGGTGATTGCATGGTTACATGGAACATTTGTACGTGACCACCTTGTTTAATAGGGAGTGAAAGAATGCAAACTTCATGGAGTCTTTGACATATTAAGGTAGAAGAAGGGTGTAATGCGGAGAAATGCTTGTTAAGCAAAGATTTATGCTCTACAGCAGAACAGGCCTGGCGAGATTCCTTTGTTACTTTCCAGCAATCTTGTGATGAACAAAAGTATTTTAGAAAAAACAAGTATTTGAAGAACCTCTTGCCAATTGTTAAGCAAGGTGGGGTTTCCACTTTGCTATGGGGTTCTGTGATAACCCATTTTATTGGAAATATGCAGGTAGAGGAATGGATGGTACTAAATACATGATATGGACAATAGTTTTGTTATGTACTTCACTGACTTTGACTATGGTCTTGTAATAGGAGGTCACCATTGCAACAAGTTAGTTTGTGAAATTTATTCCTTTGTAAACCTACCAAAAATCAAGAGTAATTTGTATTATTGAAAAAAGGAATACGGTAATCTAGAAACCAAAGCAACTTAGCCAGTGGTCAGAAAAGTAAAGTTACAGAGCGGGGTCGCCAATTGTTATGGCGCATAATGCATAAAAGTCAATATAAAACACAAACATCAGATCCACAAAACACACATCAACAGCTGTGTGGGAAATACATACAGAAACTTTGCAAAAGAAGATGTATTTTAGATTGTCACACTGTACTAAGGGAGACGCTGAAGCTACTGTACAAGCAGTGTAGCTTCAGAGTGCAGTTAACAGGCAAACCACCAGAGGGCAGTAGAGTAGTCGGTAAACCAGGTCAGCAGCAGGAGGTCTCGTCAATAGCACAGGGATAATCAAATCATGGTCAGGTGATAGCCAAGGGTCGGAAGCCAGGAAGTCACATACGCAACAGAGGGGAGAGACAGAGCCGAAGTTAGGAACAAGGATACAGGTCAGATGCTGGGAACTCCTAGTACAAACAAGGAAGTAGGACAAACAGGTCGGGACCAGGATAAAACAGACAGGGAAGGGTACACAATAGACAGGAGTGGGTAGTCAGGGATCGGGACAGACGGACGAACGAGAAGAGTATGTGTCAGAACAAGGTAGCTGGGAGGAAGGACAGATCAGGTAACTCACCAGAGCCAGTAACACACACTGCAGAGCATAGACTATTACTGGCACTGAACCAAAGGTGCAGCACCAGGATATAGTGTCCCAGAAACTGGAGTGAGGAAGGGAGGAGTTAATCCCTGACACAACCAGGTTGGAGCTGGGTGAAATAATGAAACCACAGTGGCCATAAAGACCTGGATCATGACAGATAAAATTGTTAGGAAATGGTTATCATCTCAACCACTAACCTTCATCTATAGCCTCCATAAATATTTATAATACATGTGCATGTAATTCTCTAAAAATTGTGTAAAGACATTAACTTTTGTCAGAAACCGCCAAATTATTATTTTTTTTTTAAAGCTATACCCCCCACAATACTCTCCCCACCACTCACATTCTTCTCAAACTCTCTCCCAGACGTAGTAGTCATGATAAAGGGCTTCAATTTCACCATTTTTATGCCCAGGGATAGGTGCTGGTATTTAATCAGATTGAGAATTTTGTTTGTCATTTCATAAAAAAAAGTTTTGAAATAAAAAGATCAATAACTTACTGGTGGTGACGTTGCGGCAGCAGCTGATTGAGTCGTTTCCATAGTAGATCACATACTGTGTACCAGACACAAAGCTCATGAGGAACGTGTTATTCCAGCTGCCATCAGATGCCTGGATCATGGAGCCATTTATTTCAGTTATATTCTGCAGGAACAATCCCCCAGCCAGCCCAGTGATGGTGATCTGGGAGGTGGTCGCCTGGATGACGATTGTTTGGCATTCAGGTATTTCTGTAATACATAACACACATAAAGCTCAGAGATGACATTCGATGAACTGAACACATGTACATTGCTATACACAAAGTCATTTCTAACATGGGGCTTGTGAATTGACATGCTTTGGCATATTGCCAGGTCATTTACTACACAATGTACACAGGAAAAACAAAACTGAAAAAAACAATGTTGGAATTCTGTTTTTATTTTCACCATTTTAATGTACTTGATATTTTTTTTCTCATTTTCCAGTATCATTGTAGTGTAACTGTCATACTGGACACCAAGGAGTGACTGGATGGGGAGCCTTGCACTGGTCCTCAAACTAAATGAACCCTGAGCTTTCCCTTAACCCAGAGGTACACTTAAAGGTAGTGAGGTCTGGGACTCCAGTGTCTCCTTGACTCCTGCTCAGACCCTGGTGTAATTCCCTCCACACCAACCACCCAAGGGACGGACGAGGACAGAAGTCACAAGCCCACAAACGGACACACAAAAAGACGGTGCAATCCAACTAAAGCAAACCACTACCAAACACATAAGGGATCACACAAACAGTACACAGGAGGTAAATAAAGAGGGGAAGAAAGTTACAAACCACTGGGTAACTTTCATACACATGGCAATAAAAAAAAGATGAAAAGGCACTCACCGATGAAGCTGTACAAAAATCCTTTATTAGAAAGCAGGTGACGGATCAGGACATCAGGGGAGGGAAAAACACACAAACATGTCGGACAACGGCCGTTTCGCGCCCTCTCGGGGTGCTTCCACGGGTCCAGAGTAACTCAAACACAACCTTCACTCTCCTGACCAAACTCCAGAATGAATTCTGAATAACCGGAACCCTCTGTTAGGAGTAGAGTTGAGCGCGGTTCGTGGTTCGTGGTTCTCCAGTTCGCGGCTCGAGTGATTTTGGGGCATGTTCTAGATCGAACTAGAACTCGAGCTTTTTGCAAAAGCTCGGTAGTTCTAGAAACGTTCGAGAACGGTTCTAGCAGCCAAAAAACAGCTAAATCATAGCTTGGTTTCTGCTGTAATAGTGTAAGTCACTCTGTGAATCAAACTATTATCACATTTCAGTGTATAGTGTGCGTGAACAGCGCCTTCAGATCACTGCTGTTTCTATAATGGCGATCGCCATTTTTTTTTTTTTTTTTTCTTGTCTTCCTTCCCTAAGCGCGCGCGTCTTGTGGGGCGGGCCAGCATGTCAGCCAATCCCAGACACACACACAGCTAAGTGGACTTTGAGCCAGAGAAGCAACGGCATGTGTGATAGGATCTGCATGTCACATGTCCCTGCATTATAAAACCGGACATTTTCTTCACGGACGCCATTATCTGCCTTCTGCGTCTTTGGTGTCAGACATCACTGTCGCAGCTCCGTCTTCCTGAGTCCTATAGCCGATACAGCTGTATGCGCTGCATACACAGCGTTAGACAGCTTAGGGAGAGCACTTTATAGCAGTCCTTTTAAGGGCTCCAACCGGCAGGGTCAGAGAGCCATAGGTGACAGGTCCTGCAAACAGCAACAGCGTCTGTGTAGCCCAGGTCAGGGATTTCCTACCTGCATTTCACCATTAGGAGGGAATAGAAAGGCAGTCTTCCATTCCTCTACCCAGAGCACCACAATCCTGCCACTGTACCCTCTTGTCCTCTGCACACTCCAACTGATAACTAAGCCATTATACTAGCAAACACTCAGTGTACCTAGTGGCATCCTATACGTGGCTATTGGACTTTGCTATAGTCCCACTAGTGCAAAGACATTTGCAGAGCGCGTCTGCCTGCGTTGCACACTACAACTCATTCTAACCAAGCCATTATACTAGCAAACACTCAGTGTACCTAGTGGCATCCTATACGTGGCTATTGGACTTTGCTATAGTCCCACTAGTGCAAAGACATTTGCAGAGCGCGTCTGCCTGCGTTGCACACTACAACTCATTCTAACCAAGCCATTATACTAGCAAACACTCAGTGTACCTAGTGGCATCCTATACGTGGCTATTGGACTTTGCTATAGTCCCACTAGTGCAAAGACATTTGCAGAGCGCGTCTGCCTGCGTTGCACACTACAACTCATTCTAACCAAGCCATTATACTAGCAAACACTCAGTGTACCTAGTGGCATCCTATACGTGGCTATTGGACTTTGCTATAGTCCCACTAGTGCAAAGACATTTGCAGAGCGCGTCTGCCTGCGTTGCACACTACAACTCATTCTAACCAAGCCATTATACTAGCAAACACTCAGTGTACCTAGTGGCATCCTATACGTGGCTATTGGACTTTGCTATAGTCCCACTAGTGCAAAGACATTTGCAGAGCGCGTCTGCCTGCGTTGCACACTACAACTCATTCTAACCAAGCCATTATACTAGCAAACACTCAGTGTACCTAGTGGCATCCTATACGTGGCTATTGGACTTTGCTATAGTCCCACTAGTGCAAAGACATTTGCAGAGCGCGTCTGCCTGCGTTGCACACTACAACTCATTCTAACCAAGCCATTATACTAGCAAACACTCAGTGTACCTAGTGGCATCCTATACGTGGCTATTGGACTTTGCTATAGTCCCACTAGTGCAAAGACATTTGCAGAGCGCGTCTGCCTGCGTTGCACACTACAACTCATTCTAACCAAGCCATTATACTAGCAAACACTCAGTGTACCTAGTGGCATCCTATACGTGGCTATTGGACTTTGCTATAGTCCCACTAGTGCAAAGACATTTGCAGAGCGCGTCTGCCTGCGTTGCACACTACAACTCATTCTAACCAAGCCATTATACTAGCAAACACTCAGTGTACCTAGTGGCATCCTATACGTGGCTATTGGACTTTGCTATAGTCCCACTAGTGCAAAGACATTTGCAGAGCGCGTCTGCCTGCGTTGCACACTACAACTCATTCTAACCAAGCCATTATACTAGCAAACACTCAGTGTACCTAGTGGCATCCTATACGTGGCTATTGGACTTTGCTATAGTCCCACTAGTGCAAAGACATTTGCAGAGCGCGTCTGCCTGCGTTGCACACTACAACTCATTCTAACCAAGCCATTATACTAGCAAACACTCAGTGTACCTAGTGGCATCCTATACGTGGCTATTGGACTTTGCTATAGTCCCACTAGTGCAAAGACATTTGCAGAGCGCGTCTGCCTGCGTTGCACACTACAACTCATTCTAACCAAGCCATTATACTAGCAAACACTCAGTGTACCTAGTGGCATCCTATACGTGGCTATTGGACTTTGCTATAGTCCCACTAGTGCAAAGACATTTGCAGAGCGCGTCTGCCTGCGTTGCACACTACAACTCATTCTAACCAAGCCATTATACTAGCAAACACTCAGTGTACCTAGTGGCATCCTATACGTGGCTATTGGACTTTGCTATAGTCCCACTAGTGCAAAGACATTTGCAGAGCGCGTCTGCCTGCGTTGCACACTACAACTCATTCTAACCAAGCCATTATACTAGCAAACACTCAGTGTACCTAGTGGCATCCTATACGTGGCTATTGGACTTTGCTATAGTCCCACTAGTGCAAAGACATTTGCAGCACGTCTGCCTGCGTTGCACACTCCAACTAATTATAACTAAGTTGCATTGTCAGGGATATTTATTCTTTATTATTCTGCTGTTAATAAAGCTAGACCACCACTGCAATCTTCACCACCTCTCAATTTTTACTACCACATTTTCAGTCCACAATCTTGTCGCAATCAACATGAGTGGCAAAATGACAGATGCTGGTGGAAAGGGGAAGAGGCGTGGTGGAAAAGGCAAAAAAGGTTTTGTCCGTGGGGAAGGTGGCAAAGCTCCATTATCATCTGCTGAAGATAGACCATCTACCAGCAAAAGTAAGATGTCTACTACTTACCGTGGACAATCCGATGTGCTCCCTTTGTTACGGACACGAACAACAGGAACAAAGGTAGATGATGGGCAAAAAAGGAAAATGCTTGAATGGATCTCAAGTGGTCCAACAAGTGCCCTCTCTGCCACTTCAAGTACCGCATCCAAAAAACACCAGTCCTCTGAGTTGTCATCCCAATCAAACTTGCTTTCTCCCAGCTCTGAAGTCTCCATCAGCCCTGCACAGTATGGTGGAACTGAGATGGCTGAGTCTGCAGAGCTGTTCAGTCACACTATAGCCTGGGAATCAGAGGTCTGCTCCCAAGCTACAGTGAGTACAGAACAGGAAATGGTCTGCAGTGATGCCCAGAACCTTTGTGACTCAGATTCAGGCCGTGAGGACCAAGTTTCTGAGCATAATGTTGACCCTTTGTCACAAACTGTAACACCTGTGGTTATAGACAATGAGGAACATACTGATGAAGATGAGACGCAGATACCCGATTGGGATGACAACTTAAATATTCCGTCAGGGCAAGAAGAGGCTCGGTCTGAGGGGGAGGGGAGTGCAAACACAACAATTGATGATGACGTTCTAGATCCCACCTACTGTCAACCCCCAGTCAGGCACTCGAGGAGGTCAACAGAGGCGGTGGAGGAGGATGCAACCGACGACGAAGTTACCTTGCGCCTTCCTGGACAGAGTCGGAGCACTGGTAGCACGTCTACAACTGCATCCTCAGCCACCACTCTGCCTATGAGCATTATTCGGGGTGGATCAACAGGTCGCATGGCCTCTAAGCCTTGCCTAGCCTGGTCCTTTTTTCACATCGAAAAAGATCGCCCAACTCATGTGATATGTAACATTTGTCATGATTCTCTTAGTAGAGGTCAAAAGCTCAGCAGTTTGACAACTTCTTCCATGAATCGTCACATGAATAAATATCATAAGTCCCGGTGGGAAGCTCACCGTGCTGCAATGCGGCCTAGCGGAGCGAACCATCCACCGCCCGCCCCTTCCACTGCATCCGCGCGCTCTTCATCTTCTAGGACTGTGGGGACAGCTGCCACACCTGTTTTTCCACGCAAAACTTCCACCACTGTAACCGCAACAGGCAGTTTGCTTGTAAGGTCGTCAGTTGGTTTGGAAGGGGAAACAAGTGAGTGTGTACAGCTCTCTCAGACATCGATAGCACCAACGTTGGATGAAGGCAACATCATGTCTCCGCCTGCACTTTCCTCACAAACCTGCATTTTTCCAGGGACACCCTACTCAACACCGTCTACACACAGCAGCCAGATCTCTGTCCCTCAGATGTGGTCAAATAAAAGGCCACTTCCTCCGACCCATGACAAAGCTAAGAGGTTGACTCTATCCCTCTGTAAGCTGTTGGCTACCGAAATGCTGCCTTTCCGCCTAGTGGACACACAGGATTTTAGAGACCTTATGTCTGTCGCTGTGCCCCAGTACCAGATGCCTAGTCGCCACTACTTCTCTAAGAAAGGTGTGCCCGCGCTACACCAGCATGTCGCACACAACATCACCGCTTCCTTGAGAAACTCTGTGTGTGAACGGGTGCATTTCACCACCGATACTTGGACCAGTAAGCATGGACAGGGACGTTACATGTCGCTGACTGGGCACTGGGTAACTATGGTGATAGATGGTGAAGGGTCTGCTGCACAAGTCTTGCCGTCCCCACGACTTGTGTGTCAATCCTCTGTCTGTCCAAGTTCCGCCACTGCTTCTGCATCCTCCACCTCATCTGGGTCCTCCACCTCCGCCCCAAGCCTGCCTGGTCAGGCCACCAGCGTTCTCACTGCGCAGAAGGAATCACGCACCCCTCATTACTATGCTGGCAGCAGAGCGCAACGGCATCAGGCGGTCTTTAGCTTGACATGTCTTGGTAATAAGAGTCACACAGCTGAGGAGTTGTGGTCAGCTTTGCGGTCCGAGTTTAATAAATGGTTGTCTCCACTCAAACTGCAGCCTGGTAAGGCCGTGTGCGACAATGCTGCAAACCTGGGTGCGGCACTTCGCCTGGGCAAGGTGACACACGTACCTTGTATGGCTCACGTGTTGAACCTTGTCGTGCAGCAATTTTTAACACACTATCCCGGCCTAGATGGCCTTCTGAACAGGGCACGAAAACTGTCAGCTCACTTCCGCCGTTCAAGCGCCGCAGCAGAGCGACTTGCATCGCTCCAGAAGTCTTTCGGCCTGCCGGTTCATCGCCTGAAATGCGATGTGGCGACACGCTGGAATTCAACTCTCCACATGTTACAGCGACTGTGGCAGCACCGCAGAGCCCTGGTGCAATACGTCATGACGTATAGCCTGGGCCAACGAGATGCAGAGGTGGGGCAGATCACCCTGATGGAGTGGTCTCAGATCAAGGACCTATGCACCCTTCTGCACAGTTTCGACATGGCGACGAATATGTTTAGCTCTGACAATGCCATTATCAGCATGACGATTCCAGTCATTTACATGCTGGAGCACACGCTAAACACTATTCGGAGTCAGGGGGTGGGACAACATGAAGGGGAGGAACTACAGGAGGATTCATATGCGCAAGGGACAACAACATCACGAAGGTCCAGACGTTCATCATCACCAACGCAGCAGGCATGGGACCATGGGGGACAGGGATCGACAAGGGCGCATAGTAGCAGGCGAAATGTTGAGCAAGGTGCAGGAGAACATGAAGAAATGGAGGACGAACTGTCCATGGACATGGAAGACTCAGCGGATGAGGGAGACCTTGGTCAAATTTCAGTTGAAAGAGGTTGGGGTCAGATGTCAGAGGAAGAAAGAACGGGTAGCACCTCTATGCCACAAACACAGCATGGACTTGGTCCGCATGGCTGCGCAAGACACATGAGTGCCTTTTTGTTGCACTACCTCCAACATGACAGTCGTATTGTCAAAATTAGAAGTGATGATGACTACTGGATTGCCACACTATTAGATCCCCGGTACAAGTCCAAATTTTGTGACATAATTCCAGCCATAGAAAGGGACGCACGTATGCAGGAGTATCAGCAGAAGCTGTTACTAGATCTTAGCTCGGCTTTTCCACCAAACAACCGTGCAGGTGCAGGGAGTGAATCTCCCAGTTGTAACTTGACAAACATGGGACGGTCTCGTCATCTTCAACAGTCTACCCGTACCAGTAGGACCTTTTCTGGTGCCGGTAACAGCAATTTTATGGAATCTTTTCATAATTTTTTTAGACCCTCTTTTGCAAGGCCACCAGAGACAACAAGTCTGACACATAGTCAACGGCTGGAGAGGATGATACAGGAGTATCTCCAAATGAACATCGATGCCATGACTGTGCAACTGGAGCCTTGCTCCTTTTGGGCTTCAAACCTACAAAAATGGCCAGAGCTCGCAACTTACGCCTTGGAGATTTTGTCGTGTCCAGCTGCCAGCGTTGTCTCTGAACGTGTATTCAGTGCTGCTGGGTGTGTGCTGACAGATAAGCGCACGCGTCTGTCCAGTGACAATGTGGACAGACTGACGTTCATCAAAATGAACAAGTCATGGATCCAGAAGGAATTTACTACCCCTGTGTCATCCTGGGGAGAGTAAATGCTTGTGGATTTGGAATGTGCTTGATGCAAATCAAAACATCCTGTTTGCAACTAGGGCCCAAGTGCTGCCACTGATGGGGTGGGTGTCTGTGTGGCCCAATTTTTGGAAAAAAGGGAGACTCCGCTTGGAGTAACCCTTGCTTGCTGTGTTTTTAAAAGAAGCCAAGATGAACAAGTCATGGGTCAGCAAAGACTTTGCTACCTACCCCAGTGTCATCCTGGGGACGGCTAAGAATAGCGTATTTTTGAATGTGCTTGATGCAAATCAAAACATCCTGTTTGCAACTAGGGCCCAAGTGCTGCCACTGATGGGGTGGGTGTCTGTGTGGCCCAATTTTTGGAAAAAAGGGAGACTCCGCTTGGAGTAACCCTTGCTTGCTGTGTTTTTAAAAGAAGCCAAGATGAACAGAGCTGGGATCAGGAAAGACTTTGCTACCTACCCCGGTGTCATCCTGGGGACGGATAAGAATGGCGTATTTTTGAATGTGCTTGATGCAAATCTAGCTGTGAAGTGTACAACTGGGGCACAACTGCTGCCACTGAATGGGTGGGTGTGTGTGGGGCCCAATTTTTGGAAAAAAGGGAGACTCCGCTTGGAGTAACCCTTGCTTGCTGTGTTTTTAAAAGAAGCCAAGATGAACAGAGCTGGGATCAGGAAAGACTTTGCTACCTACCCCGGTGTCATCCTGGGGACGGCTAAGAATAGCGTATTTTTGAATGTGCTTGATGCAAATCAAAACATCCTGTTTGCAACTAGGGCCCAAGTGCTGCCACTGATGTGGTGGGTGTCTGTGTGGCCCAATTTTTGGAAAAAAGGGAGACTCCGCTTGGAGTAACCCTTGCTTGCTGTGTTTTTAAAAGAAGCCAAGATGAACAGAGCTGGGATCAGGAAAGACTTTGCTACCTACCCCGGTGTCATCCTGGGGACGGATAAGAATGGCGTATTTTTGAATGTGCTTGATGCAAATCTAGCTGTGAAGTGTACAACTGGGGCACAACTGCTGCCACTGAATGGGTGGGTGTGTGTGGGGCCCAATTTTTGGAAAAAAGGGGAGACTCCGCTTGGAGTAACCCTTGCTTACATTGTTTTTAAAAGAAGCCAAGATGAACAAGTCATGGGTCAGCAAAGACTTTGCTACCTACCCCAGTGTCATCCTGGGGACGGCTAAGAATAGCGTATTTTTGAATGTGCTTGATGCAAATCAAAACATCCTGTTTGCAACTAGGGCCCAAGTGCTGCCACTGATGGGGTGGGTGTCTGTGTGGCCCAATTTTTGGAAAAAAGGGAGACTCCGCTTGGAGTAACCCTTGCTTGCTGTGTTTTTAAAAGAAGCCAAGATGAACAGAGCTGGGATCAGGAAAGACTTTGCTACCTACCCCGGTGTCATCCTGTGGACGGCTAAGAATAGCGTATTTTTGAATGTGCTTGATGCAAATCAAAACATCCTGTTTGCAACTAGGGCCCAAGTGCTGCCACTGATGGGGTGGGTGTCTGTGTGGCCCAATTTTTGGAAAAAAGGGAGACTCCGCTTGGAGTAACCCTTGCTTGCTGTGTTTTTAAAAGAAGCCAAGATGAACAGAGCTGGGATCAGGAAAGACTTTGCTACCTACCCCGGTGTCATCCTGTGGACGGCTAAGAATAGCGTATTTTTGAATGTGCTTGATGCAAATCAAAACATCCTGTTTGCAACTAGGGCCCAAGTGCTGCCACTGATGGGGTGGGTGTCTGTGTGGCCCAATTTTTGGAAAAAAGGGAGACTCCGCTTGGAGTAACCCTTGCTTGCTGTGTTTTTAAAAGAAGCCAAGATGAACAGAGCTGGGATCAGGAAAGACTTTGCTACCTACCCCGGTGTCATCCTGGGGACGGCTAAGAATAGCGTATTTTTGAATGTGCTTGATGCAAATCAAAACATCCTGTTTGCAACTAGGGCCCAAGTGCTGCCACTGATGGGGTGGGTGTCTGTGTGGCCCAATTTTTGGAAAAAAGGGAGACTCCGCTTGGAGTAACCCTTGCTTACATTGTTTTTAAAAGAAGCCAAGATGAACAAGTCATGGGTCAGCAAAGACTTTGCTACCTACCCCGGTGTCATCCTGGGGACGGCTAAGAATAGCGTATTTTTGAATGTGCTTGATGCAAATCAAAACATCCTGTTTGCAACTAGGGCCCAAGTGCTGCCACTGATGTGGTGGGTGTCTGTGTGGCCCAATTTTTGGAAAAAAGGGAGACTCCGCTTGGAGTAACCCTTGCTTGCTGTGTTTTTAAAAGAAGCCAAGATGAACAGAGCTGGGATCAGGAAAGACTTTGCTACCTACCCCGGTGTCATCCTGGGGACGGTTAAGAATAGCGTATTTTTGAATGTGCTTGATGCAAATCTAGCTGTGAAGTGTACAACTGGGGCACAACTGCTGCCACTGAAGGGGTGGGTGTGTGTGGGGCCCAATTTTTGGAAAAAAGGGAGACTCCGCTTGGAGTAACCCTTGCTTGCTGTGTTTTTAAAAGAAGCCAAGATGAACAGAGCTGGGATCAGGAAAGACTTTGCTACCTACCCCGGTGTCATCCTGGGGACGGATAAGAATGGCGTATTTTTGAATGTGCTTGATGCAAATCTAGCTGTGAAGTGTACAACTGGGGCACAACTGCTGCCACTGAAGGGGTGGGTGTGTGGGGCCCAATTTTTGGAAAAAAGGGAGACTCCGCTTGGAGTCACCTTGCGGTGTTTTACATGACTTTAGAAGGGCGTGCCATGCCTATATCTGTGTGTCCTCCTCTTTTTCCTTGTCCAGCTGTTTTGTTTTCGCATGAGTACATGTCCTTGTCACTTTCCCATGTGTTTGTGTTGTGTTGTGAGTTGTTTGTCACCTTTTGGACACCTTTGAGGGTGTTTTCTAGGTGTTTTACTGTGTTTGTGATTGCCTGCCATTGTTTCCTATGGGCTCGAGTTCGGTTCGTCGAACGTTCGACGAGCCGAACTCGAGCCAGACCCCCCGTTCGGCGAACCGCCTCGAGCCGAACCGGGACCGGTTCGCTCATCTCTAGTTAGGAGCAGAGGGTATTTATCCTGGTTGGGAGTGGTTATTAGTGGATTCACCTGGGCCGAGGTAATGAGCTTGCGGTTATTATGAAAACTGACATTAATCCCATGTATGCCAAAAGGAAAAAAAACACATTAAGGCTATGTTCACATGTGGCATCTTATGTGCATCTTTTGCTGTATTTTTGGTGCGTTTGTGAGGTCACAAAGATACACCAACATGCATGCATTTCCTTCCTCCAGCAAGGTCTATGAGATTTCTATTTTGCTGTCCACACTTAACATCTCTTGTTGGCTGCATCTTGGCTGCATTTTGAAGATGCACCCACAATGCAGCATGTTAATTATTTCTGCATTTTTACAGCGTTTTTGAGCCCTTTCGGTCATTAGATTTGACTTAAAAACGCATTGGGAAAAATGCAGTAAAAACGCGGTAAAAACACAATGCGTTTTTGTTGAGTATATTTGATTTGCATTTGATTTGCATTTTTGATGCACCCAAGATCCACTCAAAATACACTGGCAAAAAGATGCAACGTGTGAACATAGCCTTAATGTGTAGAATCTCCAAAGGTATTAAGAGACTCTGTGCCTGAACTTGTCAAACAGAAACACCCGTGACAGTAACATTTATTCAGTCATTCAAAACTAAAAACTTGTCACAAAAAAAAGGTCCTCATTGCTCTCAAGGCTATGTCGACGGAAAAATAAAAAAAGTTATGGCTCTTGGACGAAAAGGTAAAAATAAAAGCGGAAAAATGAAAAACGCCTCAAAACTTAAAGAGTTTAAGATGCAAGATGTAATGGTGCTTCTCAGTTCACGAAGAAGCCACTGCCAGAAGAAACTGGAGGGATTGTTAACCAAACGAGAGACATTCCATGGTGTCTGGGCACCTTTCGGGTTCAGAGATGTGGAGCCAGTCTGATGGGATCGTAATGTGTGCCCCTTTATTGGGCCATTACTCCCAATGTTATGTTGAGACCTTGTGCTAATAATAAGATAACTTAAAGTCCATATTTTCATTTCTCATTCATTTTTAAAAAGTGTTGTCCCCACAGGTAAATCCACCCACTTTCTTACCATAGCTGTAGAAAAAAACATGGACCGGTCTTTAAAAAAAGATCATATAAAAACAGTTGTAACAGTCGGTGTTTTGAAGTCTTGAGCTTGGAAGTAATAGGGTCCACAACGTCTAGCTTCACAAACTTTTCAATTTAAAATCTATTTCCTTGTTTTATTACAAACATGTAGCAATAACAATTGGAGATATGGTATAAGCTGTTCATATGAATTTTAAGAATAAAGAAGACTGAAGTTTGTGAAGATTGATTTTGTGTACCTTATTACCCTGTTTCCCTGAAAATAAAACCTACCCCGAAAATAAGCCCTAGCATGATTTTCCAGGATTTTTGGAGAATGCTTGATATCCCTACCCAAAAAAATAAGCCCTAGTTACAGTCAGGACCAGCAATAGAGCTGCACAGTTTCCAGGGAACCCTCTCTCATATGGACCCCAGCAGTTGTAGATTGTTGAAGGACCTTTGATGACTTCCCAGTCACGGGACATGATGTAATCAAAGGTATCTTAATTACAGGGGTCTAAAAGAATTGAACAGTAGACAGGCTGGTATGCAGGACTGGGATTAGGTGTCAGGGAGAGCAAACTCGGAAGTTTCACAAGGTTTCCATTCTCCTAGGAGCCCCAGCATTTATATCCTGATGATAGGATTGCTTAAAGACCTTTTTAACACCACATCATGTGACCAAAGTCTCTTAATTGCAGGAGTCTAAAGCTGAAGAGCAGACAGGCTAGTCTACGTGCTACATATAGGGTTTGGAGAGTTATGTTGATGTTCCATTATGTAATATGACTATACTGGAATAAATGTTGATTTTTTTTTTGTTCAAGAACAAAAGTGGATTGTTCAGACATCCACTGAAAATAAGCCCTAGCCCATCTTTTGGAGCAAAAAATAATATTAGACCCAGTCTTATTTTCGGGGTAACACACTGCTTCCGTCCTGGCAGGAACGTATCAATATGATTTTTTAATCAAAATCCATGAAAAAAATCAGCAGAATAAAGTAAAAAATCATAGAAACCAAAAAATGTAAACCACAAAGAGATGTTCATAAGTGGTCGAAAAATCAAGTGCATGAATGGGGGCGATGGGAATGTTTGCCTACCACACCCAAATCAATCTTGAAAAAATAAAAAAATAAATCTTTTCAACAGCTGCACAATAAAGTTACATTTAGCTCTTCAGAATTGGATTCTTCAGTAGGAGCCACAGAGGATTCAGATTTGGATGATTCAAGTGGTTCAAAAAACTACTATTACAAAAAGAAGCATTTAATTTCAGGAAGAATAAATGTATTAGGAGAAAGGAAGGAAATACAAAACAAAAATCAAAGTATTTTCTCAGGAACCAACATTGGACTCAAAGAATGAGATTAATCTGTCATCATGAGTTGAATTAAATGAAAACCAAAAAGTTTCACCATCCTTGGGATATATAAATTTTTTTCTCCTACAAGTGATTTCAATCTCTTTTGTGACTTTAATATGTTTGTAAGAAATATTGCATTTTTCTGATCAAGACACTAGGAATGAGAATTCCTCCCCACAAATTAAGGAAAACTTTTTAAAGCTCAATATTTACAGGAACAAATGTCACTTATTTGCCTTAGGGATCTCCAAGAAGATCAAATTAATGAGAATGTGGATCATGAAACTAGAACAAAAACAAGAATAAAAACATCAAACCCATGCTTCCACCCGGTTCATACCAGGTGTGAAGCCATGTACAGATTTCAAGCAAAAATGAGAATGATTTGAAGAGTTTACTTCACCAAACCTTGGAACAAAAGAAGAATAAATCGAGAAACAATTTGACATATGGCCAATTGACAGCACTAAAGGAAATGGAAAAGAACTCTGATCTGATTATAAAAATGTCAGATAAGGGAGGCTCAGCTGTCGTAATGAATAGGATGAATTATGTGGAATGGGTTCAGAATGTGTTATCAGATTCTACAGTGATTAGAAACCAAGGAACAAGAAAAAATCCTGTTAAAATATATTTTTAATGATAGCATTAAAAGGTCAAGTGACCAACAACACACAAACATAATAAGTAGGGTGCAGAAGGTATAATAACAATAGCTAGGAGGGAAATAAAAATATATAGATTGGCCCTAAATAGGCCCTAAATTGTCTCTCTCTACCTAGCAATGGAGGGTATGACGCTATAGGGTTGCGGTGCCCCCAATCACCGACGGGAATCCCTAAATAACCCTATTACACCCTACACTGTGATAAAAACACCATATATACAAAAAAAATTCAATGACCCCCATAATAATAAGTGGTGGGCCACAAAAGAGGTAACTTATCTGATATTAATGTCCAGAGACGCAGTCTCGACGCGTTTCTTCCCAAAAGGTGCAAAAGGTTCATCAGGGGACAAAAACCAGGGGGTAGACAGCAGATGCAGAAGCCTCCCTGGGGTACCAGATAGATGGTGCTATTTTCTTTTTATTTAAAATCCCTTTCATGGTTTTATTTTGGACTTGTGATCTATTAATAATCATTCTTTAAGTACAGTCGCTTTGTCTCATTCATATATATATATATGTATATATACAGTTAGGTCCAGAAATATTTGGACAGTGACACAATTTTGGCGAGTTGGGCTCTGCATGCCACCACATTGGATTTGAAATGAAACCTCTACAACAGAATTCAAGTGCAGATTGTAACGTTTAATTTGAAAGTTTGAACAAAAATATCTGATAGAAATTGTAGGAATTGTACACATTTCTTTACAAATACTCCACATTTTAGGAGGTCAAAAGTAATTGGACAAATAAACCAAACCCAAAAAAAAATTTTAGTTTCAATATTTTGTTGCGAATCCTTTGGAGGCAATCACTGCCTTAAGTCTGGAACCCATGGACATCACCAAACGCTGGGTTTCCTCCTTCTTAATGCTTTGCCAGGCCTTTACAGCCGCAGCCTTCAGGTCTTGCTTGTTTGTGGGTCTTTCCGTCTTAAGTCTGGATTTGAGCAAGGGAAATGCATGCTCAATTGGGTTAAGATCTGGTGATTGACTTGGCCATTGCAGAATGTTCCACTTTTTTGCACTCATGAACTCCTGGGTAGCTTTGGCTGTATGCTTGGGGTCATTGTCCATCTGTACTATGAAGCGCCGTCCGATCAACTTTGCGGCATTTGGCTGAATCTGGGCTGAAAGTATATCCCGGTACACTTCAGAATTCATCCGGCTACTCTTGTCTGCTGTTATGTCATCAATAAACACAAGTGACCCAGTGCCATTGAAAGCCATGCATGCCCATGCCATCACGTTGCCTCCACCATGTTTTACAGAGGATGTGGTGTGCCTTGGATCATGTGCCGTTTCCTTTCTTCTCCAAACTTTTTTCTTCCCATCATTCTGGTACAGGTTGATCTTGGTCTCATCTGTCCATAGAATCCTTTTCCAGAACTGAGCTGGCTTCATGAGGTGTTTTTCAGCAAATTTAACTCTGGTCTGTCTATTTTTGGAATTGATGAATGGTTTGCATCTAGATGTGAACCCTTTGTATTTACTTTCATGGAGTCTTGTCTTTACTGTTGACTTAGAGACAGATACACCTACTTCACTGAGAGTGTTCTGGACTTCAGTTGATGTTGTGAACGGGTTCTTCTTCACCAAAGAAAGTATGTGGCGATCATCCACCACTGTTGTCATCCGTGGACGCCCAGGCCTTTTTGAGTTCCCAAACTCACCAGTCAATTCCTTTTTTCTCAGAATGTACCCGACTCTTGATTTTGCTACTCCAAGCATGTCTGCTATCTCTCTGATGGATTTTTTCTTTTTTTTCAGCCTCAGGATGTTCTGCTTCACCTCAATTGAGAGTTCCTTAGACCGCATGTTGTCTGGTCACAGCAACAGCTTCCAAATGCAAAACCACACACCTGTAATCAACCCCAGACCTTTTAACTACTTCATTGATTACAGGTTAACGAGGGAGACGCCTTCAGAGTTAATTGCAGCCCTTAGAGTCCCTTGTCCAATTACTTTTGGTCCCTTGAAAAAGAGGAGACTATGCATTACAGAGCTATGATTCCTAAACCCTTTCTCCGATTTAAATGTGAAAACTCTCATATTGCAGCTGGGAGTGTGCACTTTCAGCCCATATTATATATATTATTGTATTTCTGAACATGTTTTTGTAAACAGCTAAAATAACAAAACTTGTGTCACTGTCCAAATATTTCTGGACCTAACTGTATATATATATGATATAAAGCTGAGTATATGTATGTGTGTATATCCGCTAAAGGAATCTGCACCGTCGCATTTACAATCACGAAATTTTGCACAGACACCCCATGTGACCCAGGGAGCGTCTTAGACTATGTTTTGACAGAAAAATTTAACCCCTTGCTTTACAGTTAGGGTGGTGTCACACACAGTGACGACGACAACGACATCGCTGCTACGTCACCATTTTCTGTGACGTTGCAGCGACGTCCCGTCGCTGTCGCTGTGTGTGACATCCAGCAACAAGCTGGCCCCTGCTGTGAGGTCGCCAGTCATTGCTGAATGTCCAGCTTCATTTTTTGGTCGTCACTCTCCCGCTGTGACGCACACATCGCTGTGTGTGACAGCGAGAGAGCGACGAAATGAAGCGAGCAGGGAGCAGGAGCCGGCGTCTGGCAGCTGCGGTAAGCTGTAACCAGGGTAAACATCGGGTAACCAAGGGAAGACCTTTCCCTGGTTACCCGATATTTACCTTCATTACCAGCGTCCGCCGCTCTCGCTGCCAGTGCCGGCTCCCTGCTCTCTGCACATGTAGCTGCAGTACACATCGGTTAATTAACCCGATGTGTACTGTAGCTAGGAGTGCAGGGAGCCAGTGCTAAGCAGTGTGCGCGGCTCCCTGCTCTCTGCACATGTAGCATAGCGACGCGTGTCGTTATGATCGCTGCTGCTTCTGCTCTGTTTGACAGCTAAGCAGCGATCATAACAGCGACTTACAAGGTCGCTGTTGCGTCACAGAAAATGGTGACGAAACAGCGACGTTGTTGTCGCTGTCGCTATGTGTGAACCCAGCTTTAGTCTCTAAAATTCTGCCGCCATTTAACTGAATGGAGGTGGGAGCTATAGGTTATTAATAGCAACTGTCAGTGGTTGCTATAGGAACAAAATAAACTGTTAGTTGAAGCTTATGCGTGAGGTTATATGATGTCGGTGGAGAGATGGATAGAGAGACAGAAAAAGACAGACAGACAGAGACACAGACAGAGACAGATGGGGAAAGAGACAGACAGATGGGGAAAGAGACACCCCTGGAAAGAGACAGTCCTGGAAAGAAACAGCTGGGCAAAGAGACAGATGGGCAAAGAAAAAGACAGGCAAAGAGACAGACACGCAAAGAGACAGATGCGCAAAGAGACAGATGCGCAAAGAGACAGCCCTGGAAATAGCAGCCCTGGAAAGAGACAGACGGGCAAAGAGACAGACGGACAAAGAGACAAACCTGGAAAGAGACAGATGGGCAAAGAGACTGAGGGGCACTGCAGCCAGAAACTTGAGATGCTGCCCCCTGACTGCTGGCCCCTATGCATGTTTAAATAGAGGTCTCCCCCTAGAAAGACACTGACCTGCCGCCCCCGCCTCCTGTGGTGTGACTGGCCTAAGCCCCGCCTCCTGGATACATATCACCGTGCTGCCCAGCTTCCAGCCTCTCGGCTGCAGGACCCGGACCTGTTTGGGCAGCCGGACACAGGGACCCGCTCCTGGATGCGGTATGAGAGCTATCAGCAGGGAGGTAAGCGTTTCAGCTCACAGCGCTGTTAGCTGTGAGTGGCTCCCTCTCTGCTGAGGCACAAGCGACGTGTGCCGGTGAGCGCGGCGTTCTAAGGGAACTACCCGCCCACTGGTCCGCTTGTGCTCGCCATTCTTTAAACACCCTTAACCCCCTCCCTCCCTCCAGCCTTCCCAAAAATCAGCATGGAGGAAAGCGTCCTGCTCACGGCGCTTTTAGCTGTGAGCGGCTCTCTCCATGCTGAGGCTCAAGCTATGGGCGCCGGCGAGCGGCGTTCTGAGGGAACTACCCGCCCGCCGGTCAGCTTGAGCCGCCATTAAGTTTTAAAAAAGAGCGCTTCGCGCTTTTTGTCTTTGGCCCCGCCTACCTGCCGCCCAGCCACCGCCGCCCAGCCACCGTCGCCAGTACTGAGAAGTAGCAGGGTAGGGCTGTGTGCGCTCTGCACGGCACCTAAAAGGTGTGCCTCAGAGCGCAGCTGAAAAGCTCCGTTCTGAGGCGCATGGTGCCGGCATAGAACGTGTGCTCAGCCTGCAGCTCCTGCCATAGACAGAGCAGGAGCTGCCGGCAGAGCGCACGGAAGAAGTGACATGTCACTTCTTAGAACACAGCGATTCGGGCAACAGCCGAATCGCTGCGTTCTAATATGCAACGTGCGTACGGCCTCTGCACAGTCTCCATAGACTGTGCAGGGGACGCAGGGTGCATGAATTACGCACACAGCCTAATTGAAGTGCAGACTCAGTGCAGTCCCTGTCACAGCGCAGGTTGGAGGCACTGTAGTGGGGAATATAGTATGCAGGCACTAACCTGCAAGAGTTCAAATCACCCCATCCCACACACACTGAACCTCCCCTCCCCTCCGTTTGTATGCCCCGGGAATGCCAAGGGGGCTAGCCTGGGAATGAACCAGGGACCATGTGGGTCTCCCAGTGAGCGGGCGGGTTAAGGGATTCTGTTAGGACTTCAATGTTCAAATTGAGGGGGGCTGGTAGTGAACAGGGGCAAGAAGCAACAGTCAGCAGGTGGCATGTTTTCCCTCCTGCTGATACCACACCTACACCAAGCCCCCTCCCAGGCCAAAACACACTCCATTTGACATTATGACAATGGTGACTGTTAACAGCCCCTCCCCGTTGTCACACAGTGGATTTCAGCATGTTATGGCGGCGGTGGGTGCGGTGCCGACCATCGCGTTGTACGGTCATGTGCAGGGGTCACGGTAGCAAGCTTTGGCATGGGTAGCCACCATGTCCGGAGTCTGTCATCTTAACCCTTGGATAGGTGTGAGCGTCGTCGTAGCAGGCGTTACGTGGGTAGATCTAGATCCAGTCGTCTTGTCATTTCCTGAATCACCAGGTGAGTACCCTGATGGGGAATGCGGGGTGGGATAAGTCCCCCTTGGGAGGATAACGTGATGTCACAGGTAACAGGCTTCCCGCCCAGCCCTACATGTTGTCACTAAGTTATTTATAACAAACAATGTTATTGGTGCTGAGGGAATCGCCCTTCCCCCGTTTCTGTTAAAAGCTGTGATGGTATCTGGCATTCCTACCCCTTGTAGACAGCATTCCACAATCTACCCGCTCTAACTGTAAAGAAGCCTTCCCTATTTCGGAGGATTAAGTTTGGTGGCAGTTTATTTATATTGACCACACGGGTATTTATACAAATTATTATTATTTATTATAGCGCCATATAATTCATGGCGCTTTGCATGCGAAAGGGGTTTACATAATACGTACCAGTATACTAATCATAGACCATACAAGGCACAGTCTGGTACAGGAGGAGAGAGGACCCTGCCCACGAGGGCTCACAGTCTACAAGGGATAGGTGAGGATACAGTAGATGAGGGCAGAGCCGATTGTGCGGCACTGTATCAGACTGAGGGTTACGGCAGCTTGTAGGCTTGTTGGAAGAGGTACAAATGAGATCTCCTCTGAGACGTCTTTCCAAAATTAAACATATCTTAATTTTTCAACCTTATTTTAATACAGGCGGCCTCCATTCCTGGTAATAATCTTGTTGCCACCGGTTAACTGACCCTTCAAGTGATTTATTGATTAGTGACAATACGATGGGATCACGGGATCTAACACCCCTGTTTTACCCCTAATTTCATGCTGTAATTGAAAGAAGGGATCTATATTGGCCACAGATAGTTTTATCGAAATGTGAGAAGTATATTTCTGTACATTTGCATGGTTTGATTGTTTTTCTAAAATTGCTTCTTTTTTGTAGTGAAGTAATTTTCATCCTTTTGTACTAGATTTTCCCTCTTTGGTTAATTACGTATGTTTTAATTGGTTTTCCTTACCGTAGGAACCGAAAATAAACAAGTGAGATGGGAAAACCGGCAAGGTTAGCTATTCGCAGAATAATTATGCTCGCTAATATTTTCTGGACAATTACTTCCACATACATATTCTAAAAGGTATAAATTCACTTTTAGTTTTTGTGTGCGTTGCATGGATTGGGGACGCTGCCCCATCGGGGCTTACGGTCTGGATTCCCTATCTGTATGTTTATGGGGGTGTGGGAGGAGGCTAGAGTGCCCGGAGTAGACCCACGCAGTCACGGGGAGAACGTACAGGCTCCTTGCGGATGGTGTCCTTGGCGGGATTTGGGCCCAGGACCCCAGGGCTGCAGCTAGCCATTGAGCCACCGTGCCATGCCATAATAGTTTCAAGAGCAGGAACAGACAGATCTGTAGATGGAGTATTACGGCGTTGCAGGGCCAGCTGTTTGGGATCATTTGCGATACAAAGTGTTTATATAGTTATATATATATAAAAAAAAAAAAAAAAAAAAAAAAAAGCTCCTTATGCTGGGCCCGGGGGGGGCATGGTCCATTAACCTAACTTTGATTGCGCCTTTCCCCCTATTTCGGTTCCAGCTACACAAAAAGGGGGGTGGACTGGGAAATAGGAGAATGACCAGTGGTCCGACGATGCCGGTGGGTAAAAGCCTTACCCAACTACAGCCCTTTCCTCGAATAAGTAATCAGGCTGATTAGGTTTTTGTGGCTTGGAATGCTTATGGGTCAACGCAGGGTTGAAGGCAAAACAGGCATCTGGGTTCCGGGTTAGTATCGGGCACCTTATTGCAATCCCAATCTCAGGTATTTTGGTAACTCAACCCACCAGCAGGATCAAGGTTTGGAGTTCTCAGCTAGATGGTGGGGTGTTTGGTGAAGTTAGGCCTATGATCCGGGCCTCCATTTTGCATTGACCTGGCGGTTCTATGGTACGTTATGCAGCGGGTGTTGCTCCGGTGGTTGATGTGCGTGACGATTTTACAAGCCACCCTCTAGTAATACACGCCCTGCAGTATTCAGCGAATGTGCACCATTTTCGGTTGCAAGCAAACTGTTACGAGGTCGGTCTTCCCATTTTTAAATTGCGGAACGGTACTGAAGCGATGAGGGTCTTGTGGGGTGAAAGGTATTGAAGGGTTGGATGATTATGGTAAGCGAGTGGAGCACAGTAGGCCTATTCTTTTTTAGCCGAAGATTGTTTGTTTTGTTTTTTAAAAAAAAAAAAAAAAGTGGGGGTTTGGATTGTTCGCCCCATTGCAAATCTATACATTGATATTTTGGATCTTTTTCCCTCACTCGGCGGGTGTCCCGACGTTGTCGTTTATGTCTCTTAGGCGAGCGGGTGTATGGGACCAGTTTTTACCCATGACGACGGCCCTTCATTTTAGCGTTACGTAGTTGGTCCTCCATTTTGTGGGCTGGTTTTTGGTTGGTAATGCGACGGTTACTCGTTATTTTGGTGTTTGCCAGCCGTGGTACCCGGCACGTACTCTCCCAGAGTTGGGGTGCTACAAGGCTTCAGGAGCCAGCATACATGAGCACAGTTTCAGTGGATCAGGTGACGACAATGGAAATGCATTATGAGGGACGTCAGGTCGGAGTTGGTTTTGGTTTTTTTTTTTAAATCGGGTTTTTATTCGACACGTAAGGAGATTCAGAACAGCGTACAGGGCTAATGTAAAATGACATGATTGTGATTTGTTTATCCAAAAAAAAAAAAAAAAATTTTGTGGGTTTTGTCAGTACCACCTTGGAGAGACGAGGTGTTTGATGGTTACGAGAATTCCCTGTTCTGACAGTGTTTTTGCCTTTCAGATCCAAGTCGGCCCAGTGATTGGGTCCGAGGTTACTTCCATGTATGTTGTCTGCGAGGAGAGCGGATCTTCGCCTCTTCGCCTTGGTGGTCGGTTCTTGGTTCCTGTTACAGTGAAAGTAATTGGAGAGGTTGCCGGAGCTTGGCTCAGCTGTGGGTTTATCAGAGGCGATCAAGATTGGGTGAGCTCTCTTTTCTACAACCGACTTGGTGATACACATAGGCTTCAAGTAGATGGTCCTAGGCCGTCTAGCTAGGCCTCTTACCCTTATCCGGTCAGAGAGGTACAAGTTTCCCTATTTTAGTGCGGAGTGTTACAACTATCCGGTCGAAGGTTACCCTCTGGCCCAGGGGGCTTGGAGCTATGGAAGAATGTGATAAGGATCTCTCCTGGCGCATGGTCGATCAGGGCCTACCCAAGTTGTGCTGTTAATAAAGTGTTTTTTAAAAAAAAAAAAAAAAAAAGAGGTTGTTGGTCTGGCACCGCCAGCTGGAAGGCAATATTTGGCTGTCCTTAAGCTCGGATGGGTACACCCCAAATGATGATGTTATGGATATGGTGGTTTCGGAAATGCCTGGGACGGCTCAGGTATTTCAGTTTTTGGGGGGGGTCGCAGCTTGCTGGCGCGGTGCTGCTCCTTGGCGGAAGGGGTAGAAAAAGTGGTGGTGAAATACCCGCGCCGGACGGCCGGAAGGCGGTACATTTACCTGAACCCCGTGATGTTGGCAAGTTAATGCCTGGTTTAAAGCTGCGACCAAATTTTATGCCAAAAGATGAGAGTGGTTTTTTCTCCATGCCTCTCTCCAAAAATGGAAAATTCAAATAAAAGTATTTTAATTTATAAGAGAACGGTGTCGTGTCTTTCTAGGGGGGAAAAATGGTGGTAGTTGGGTCCTGGCAGTCTGAGGGGCACTGCAGCCAGAAACTTGAGATGCTGCCCCCTGACTGCTGGCCCCTATGCATGTTTAAATAGAGGTCTCCCCCTAGAAAGACACTGACCTGCCGCCCCCGCCTCCTGTGGTGTGACTGGCCTAAGCCCCGCCTCCTGGATACATATCACCGTGCTGCCCAGCTTCCAGCCTCTCGGCTGCAGGACCCGGACCTGTTTCCCGCCCTCCCTCCCTTTTTGTTTTCCAAGTTGATTGAGTTTTTCTGTGTTTAAGTCGCAGCAGCGGAAGGGGTAGAAAAAGTGGTGGTGAAATACCCGCGCCGGACGGCCGGAAGGCGGTACATTTACCTGAACCCCGTGATGTTGGCAAGTTAATGCCTGGTTTAAAGCTGCGACCAAATTTTATGCCAAAAGATGAGAGTGGTTTTTTCTCCATGCCTCTCTCCAAAAATGGAAAATTCAAATAAAAGTATTTTAATTTATAAGAGAACGGTGTCGTGTCTTTCTAGGGGGGAAAAATGGTGGTAGTTGGGTCCTAGCAGTCAGACCTGGAAAGAAACAGACCTGGAAAGAGACAGACCAGGAAAAAGACATACGGGGAAAGAGACAGCCCTGGAAAGAGACAAACAGGGAAAGAGACAGACGGTGAAAGAGATAGACGAGGAAAGAGACAGACGAGGAAAGAGACAGCCCTGGAAAGAGACAGCCCTGGAAATAGACAGCTCTGGACAGAGACAGTCTTGGAAAGAGACAGCCGGGGAAAGAGACAACCCTGGAAAGAGACAGCCGGGGAAAGAGACAGACCTCGAAAGAGACAGAATGGGAAAGAGACAGCCCTGAAAAGAGACAGTCCTGGAAAGAGTCAGCCGGGCAAAGAGACAGCCCTGGAAAGAGAGAGCCCTGGAAAGAGACAGATGGGGAAAAAGGCAGACGGAGAAAGAGACAGCCCTGGAAAGAGACAGCCCTGGAAAGAGACAGATGGGCAAAGAGACAGACGGGCAAAGAGACAGACGGGCAAAGAGACAGACGGGCAAAGAGACATACCTGGAAGGAGACAGACGGGCAAAGAGACAGACGGGCAAAGAGACATACCTGGAAAGAGACAGATGGGCAAAGAGACAGACCTGGAAAGAGACAGACCTGGAAAGAGACAGACCTGGAAAGAGACAGACGGGGAAAGAGACAAATGGGGAAAGAGACAGACCTGGAAAGAGACAGACCTGGAAAGAGACAGACCAAGACAAATGGAAAAGAGACAGACGGGGAAAGAGACAGACAGACACACACATAGAGACAGGCACAGAGATAGAGAGAGACAGACAGACACAGAGATGGAGACAGATAGACTGATACAAATACAGACAGAGATAGAAATAGTCAAACAGAGACATAGACACAGACAGACAAGGAAAGAGACAGACAGAGAGACAGACAGACAGCGACACACAGACAGAGACTGGGAGAGAGTTACTATCCCGGTAAATGTGTACCAATTCTTAAGGTAATAGTTCATAAAAGGTGCATGTTTTGTCTTCTTCATGTATATCCATTGTTTTAGTTACTCTGTGAACAGTGTTTTAATTGACAACCGATTGTTGATAATAAATTGTAATTAAGGGGTATGAACTGGAACTACGGTATATATATATATATATAAATCACGGCACTTTTGCTTGCTATTCTATATTATGATTGAGGCTGCCTATCATCTGAAACACGTAGCGGAATAACAATTGGAGAAATGGCATAAGCTGTTCATATGAATTTTAAGAATAAATTAGCTTGAAGTTTGAGAATCTGGATTTTGTGGACCATAAAATAATCATACATTGATCTAATGCAAAATTTTACAAAGCAGAACATTAGATTTTTAGCTTAACATTCTGATCAATCTGTATGAAGCCACTGTCACGTCACGGTGAACCTCTGAGTGGGTCCTTAACTTTTTATAGAGTTAAAAGGTGCGTGACGTGACAGTGGCTTCATATAGTCTGATCAAAATGTTAAACTTAGACCCTCATGTTCAGTTGTATACATTTTTACTTAGGCTGCTTTCACACATCCGGTTTTTCCTGTGCGGCACAGTCCGGCACTTTGCAGGAAAAACAAAACCGTTTTTTTTTGCTGCCGGTTGCGTTTTTCCTGCATAGACTTTAATTAGTGCCGCATTGTGCCGCATGGGCTTGCGTTCCGTCCGGTTTTTGCCGCATGCGGCAGATTTAGCCGATGCGGCGCATTTTTCAATGCATGCCTATGGCCGCCGGATGCGGCAAAAACCGCATCTGGCCGCCGCATGCGGTTTTGTCCACTGCGCATGCTCAGTAGCATGCCGCAAGCGGCAAAAACCGGACAGGCCGCATGTAAAAAACTTATGCAAAGGATGCGGTGTTTTCACCGCATTCGTTGCATAGATTTCACAGCCGGATTGAGCCGCACGGCTCAAACCGGATGTGTGAAAGCAGCCTTAGTGTCATTAGATAAATGCATGATTTTTGGTTGTGGGGTCTATGTCTTTCTCTACAGCTATGGTCAACTACTTACTTATTGTTTCTCTGTGTATATTTTTTCTTGTAATCTCTGCTTAGACTTTCCATTAAATGTTTCTTCAGGGCACCTTGGTCACCTATATTTTTGGCACCTCTGACTTATTTCATTACTGTATTGCCCAATTTTGAATAAATGCTTGCTCGGCTGATGGCCATCTCTGCCAACTCATCCATTCATATTCATGTGTAGTTTGGCTGGGCATGTACGTGTTTTCCATGGGGAGATTAGAGAATATTACTGTCAAACTGTTTTTGGAGGCATCTTATCTCCTTCGGAAACAAAGGGTGGATTGTGTTATAGGATTGATCCTACTCTCCTCTGATACATGATGTTGGGGTAATGCCAGATGCCCCATAATAATTAGATGGTCAGGCCCAACACCACTGAGTTTGATGGCTTTAGAAATAATTTATGGTGTTCTCCGAGAAGGTGTTCAAAATGGCCTCTATCATATATTTCAAGCTGTAACCCGTCAGACACTCACGAGAATGAGTTTTAGCCTGCATATACACTGCCTGAGACTTGTGTCTCAACGTTCAGGCTGAGGAGCAACATCCTTAACAATTAAAAAGGGTTTTCTCACTCCGCCTGACACATTTACAACTGGACATGGAGCAAGGTTAAAGTAGGAGATAAAAATCCCCCTCTAATCTTCTGTTTATGTGATGCCAGCCATCTTGGGCACCTTTTTGGAGAATTGTTACGAGGAAGACCCGGGAAAGCGTGCCAAGATGGGGAATGGACAGCTTCCGCCGGTCAAGGTCCACTGTGCGGTGTAAGGGACCGCTGCTATGGTG
This sequence comes from Anomaloglossus baeobatrachus, assembly GCF_048569485.1. Taxonomy (NCBI): domain Eukaryota; kingdom Metazoa; phylum Chordata; class Amphibia; order Anura; family Aromobatidae; genus Anomaloglossus; species Anomaloglossus baeobatrachus. The sequence goes on from NC_134362.1 coordinate 27,390,780, forward strand.
GGTGAAGAGTGAGCGGGTTGCTGCTAGCGATCGTCTGGAATGTCACAGACGATCTATGTACACCGATCTGCTCTAACCCGTGAGGGTTGTATGGCACGGATCTCACGGCTCGGTGTACCTGTTGCACGGGGAAGCACAGAGGTGCCCACGCACGTGTGCCAGTGGAAGTCACGAGAATATGGCACAAGGGTAGCACAGAGGTGCCCACGCACGTGTGCTTTCAATAACCAGGTGAGTCCGGTGGAGACTTGAGGAGCTCACCCGGGACAGGAACACGGCCTGTTGAAGGGGATACTGCCGGAGCAGCAAGGCAGGAACACGGCCTGCCAACGAGGTACTGCCTAAGCAGCAAGGGCCAAGCCCACAAAAGACAGTAATGCCTGAGCAGTGGCGTAGCAGCACGCTGCCAAACATCCAAACATAGAAGGACGGTCGCGCGCCGCCATGATGGCAGGAGGAGCTTTTAAGGAGGTGTCGTTCCACCCAAGGGCGGGCGCGAGGCGGAGATGACGGACTTGACCCAATCAGGGTCCACGACGTCCCAGCCTGGCCAGTCAGGATTCACCACGTCACCAGCCTTGTCATCAAGCCGTGTGACGTCAGTGGGCGAATCAGAACCCACCACGCATTGCACATGCTCACCCTCCTGCCTCTGGGAAATAGAGGCGGGATCCTTGGTCTCACAATGTGCAGAGATAACGGGAGTCTCACTGCTTCCCTGAGCAGTAAACCTCTGCACATTACGCAACCTCGCAGACCTTCGGGGCCGCTGAGCAGGAGGGCCTGCGGCAGGCCAGGAATGGGAGACCGCTTCACTCCTTGTAACAGGAGAACCACTAGGTGTCACCCTTCTGCTGCCTCTCTGAGAAGGTATCTCCTGCACACTGCGCAGTCTGGCAGACCTTCGGCGCTGCTGAGCAGGAGCGCTCGTGGCAGGCAAGGAATGGGAGACTGCCTCAGGAGAGCCACGAGATGTAACAGAGAATACCTTTAAATATATCCCCATCTTAGTGGTTCCTTACTGGGAAGGGAGTATCTATATCTAAGTTGCGACCTCAGGTGTTTATGACTACGGAAAAAGCAACAACATTTTTCTTAATTATCATGTTCGAGACGACACAAACGCTAACTCGATGCTAAATTATCTACAGAGGGATAAAAGTTTTTCATATACCGTATATACTGGCGTATAAGACGACTTTTTACCCCCTTAAAATAATGGCTACAGTGGGGGGTCGTCTTATACGCCGGATATACAGCGGTGACTGCAATATGTTAACAAAAACCGCAGATTCGGGGAGGAGGGGACCTGTTCCTGACCTTAGGAGGGGTGGTGCCTCCTCCCCGGACCTACGGAGGCTGTGATTGGCTGACGAACGCCGCTCAACCAATCACAGCCACTGTAATGTTCCAGCCATTTAAAATGTCTGAAACATTGAAATCCAGCCCTGGCCAGTGCAGCTGTAGCACTGGCCATTGCCTGGAGCTGGGTGACCTCACTGGATCACCCTCCCCCAGCTCCAATGCTCTGATTGGAGAGATCGGCCTTGTGACCGATTTCTCCAATCACAGTGGACCTGTTGCCGGTGACCGCCCCCATCAGCTTCACTTGTCCTAGCAGCACGCCAGCACACTGAGCACAGTGAGTGACTGTACACAGTGCAATGGCAGGGCGACAAGCTCCGGTCCCATGCTGTTATGAAAGAATTGTTGACCTTAGGGAGATCAACATATCCACTGCGGAGACACCATCACGTGTTTCTCAACGCAGTGATTCTAGAGCATTGCCCCCTGGGAAGTATGGAAATAAGAAAGCCGCGGAGACACCATCACGTGTTTCTCAACGCTGGCAGAAAACTAGCCAGGTCTTTCACCGGGAAGGAACAACCACGGGAAGGGCAGTCTCCAGTCAAGGAGACCACCTATTCCAAACATGGTATCCATCCACAGACAGCCGTTTCGGGGTATTTGCCCCTCATCAGTGTGGAGTAGGAATCTGGCTAGTGGGGGCAATGCCTAGTATAAGACTACTTAAGCAAGAATTGTTGACCTTAGGGAGATCAACATATCCACTGCGGAGACACCATCACGTGTTTCTCAACGCAGTGATTCTAGAGCATTGCCCCCTGGGAAGTATGCAAATAAGAAAGCCGCGGAGACACCATCACGTGTTTCTCAACGCTGGCAGAAAACTAGCCAGGTCTTTCACCGGGAAGGAACAACCACGGGAAGGGCAGTCTCCAGTCAAGGAGACCACCTATTCCAAACATGGTATCCATCCACAGACAGCCGTTTCGGGGTATTTGCCCCTCATCAGTGTGGAGTAGGAATCTGGCTAGTGGGGGCAATGCCTAGTATAAGACTACTTAAGCAAGAATTGTTGACCTTAGGGAGATCAACATATCCACTGCGGAGACACCATCACGTGTTTCTCAACGCAGTGATTCTAGAGCATTGCCCCCTGGGAAGTATGCAAATAAGAAAGCCGCGGAGACACCATCACGTGTTTCTCAACGCTGGCAGAAAACTAGCCAGGTCTTTCACCGGGAAGGAACAACCACGGGAAGGGCAGTCTCCAGTCAAGGAGACCACCTATTCCAAACATGGTATCCATCCACAGACAGCCGTTTCGGGGTATTTGCCCCTCATCAGTGTGGAGTAGGAATCTGGCTAGTGGGGGCAATGCCTAGTATAAGACTACTTAAGCAAGAATTGTTGACCTTAGGGAGATCAACATATCCACTGCGGAGACACCATCACGTGTTTCTCAACGCAGTGATTCTAGAGCATTGCCCCCTGGGAAGTATGCAAATAAGAAAGCCGCGGAGACACCATCACGTGTTTCTCAACGCTGGCAGAAAACTAGCCAGGTCTTTCACCGGGAAGGAACAACCACGGGAAGGGCAGTCTCCAGTCAAGGAGACCACCTATTCCAAACATGGTATCCATCCACAGACAGCCGTTTCGGGGTATTTGCCCCTCATCAGTGTGGAGTAGGAATCTGGCTAGTGGGGGCAATGCCTAGTATAAGACTACTTAAGCAAGAATTGTTGACCTTAGGGAGATCAACATATCCACTGCGGAGACACCATCACGTGTTTCTCAACGCAGTGATTCTAGAGCATTGCCCCCTGGGAAGTATGCAAATAAGAAAGCCGCGGAGACACCATCACGTGTTTCTCAACGCTGGCAGAAAACTAGCCAGGTCTTTCACCGGGAAGGAACAACCACGGGAAGGGCAGTCTCCAGTCAAGGAGACCACCTATTCCAAACATGGTATCCATCCACAGACAGCCGTTTCGGGGTATTTGCCCCTCATCAGTGTGGAGTAGGAATCTGGCTAGTGGGGGCAATGCCTAGTATAAGACTACTTAAGCAAGAATTGTTGACCTTAGGGAGATCAACATATCCACTGCGGAGACACCATCACGTGTTTCTCAACGCAGTGATTCTAGAGCATTGCCCCCTGGGAAGTATGCAAATAAGAAAGCCGCGGAGACACCATCACGTGTTTCTCAACGCTGGCAGAAAACTAGCCAGGTCTTTCACCGGGAAGGAACAACCACGGGAAGGGCAGTCTCCAGTCAAGGAGACCACCTATTCCAAACATGGTATCCATCCACAGACAGCCGTTTCGGGGTATTTGCCCCTCATCAGTGTGGAGTAGTCTTATACTAGGCATTGCCCCCACTAGCCAGATTCCTACTCCACACTGATGAGGGGCAAATACCCCGAAACGGCTGTCTGTGGATGGATACCATGTTTGGAATAGGTGGTCTCCTTGACTGGAGACTGCCCTTCCCGTGGTTGTTCCTTCCCGGTGAAAGACCTGGCTAGTTTTCTGCCAGCGTTGAGAAACACGTGATGGTGTCTCCGCGGCTTTCTTATTTGCATACTTCCCAGGGGGCAATGCTCTAGAATCACTGCGTTGAGAAACACGTGATGGTGTCTCCGCAGTGGATATGTTGATCTCCCTAAGGTCAACAATTCTTGCTTAAGTAGTCTTATACTAGGCATTGCCCCCACTAGCCAGATTCCTACTCCACACTGATGAGGGGCAAATACCCCGAAACGGCTGTCTGTGGATGGATACCATGTTTGGAATAGGTGGTCTCCTTGACTGGAGACTGCCCTTCCCGTGGTTGTTCCTTCCCGGTGAAAGACCTGGCTAGTTTTCTGCCAGCGTTGAGAAACACGTGATGGTGTCTCCGCGGCTTTCTTATTTCCATGCTGTTATGAGACCGGAGCATGGGACCCGGAAGTTGCCACGCTGCCATTGCACTGTACGAAAAGCGTCCTGATCCGCCGCTGCCCTCCGCGATCTGCCACCTGTCTCCCCGATCTCCTGCCCGCACCCTCACCCCCACACCTCCCGATCCGCTGCCGCCGCCGCCCTCCATCTGCCACAGTGCCACCGCTCCCCCCAATCTGCTGCCCGGCCCCTCACCTCCGTGCAGCAGATCGGAGGGAGCGGTGGCACTATGACAGATGGACAGTGAGTATATCCCAAATTCTATATTTTTAGGGCAGAAGTTGGGGGTCGTCTTATACGCCCAGTCGTCTTATATGCCGGCATATACGGTAATACTTATATAAAATTGACTTTAGAGAAAATGTAATAAATAGAGGACTCACCATCACAGTTTTCCACCTAAAACCAAAAAGAAACATCAGTCAAACATTATGAAAATAATTGCTTCTTCCACTTCATTGGTGTATTTTACTCCATCACTAGTTCAATACTCAGAATAAAGATTTTCCAGTCTCTAGAAAACTTACTTCTCCGACATGCAAATAAAGAAAGAGCAGGAGACAAATCCAGAGCAGCGTCCTGGGATCCATTCTCAATGAAGCAACACAGATTATCTGGTGATATCCTGATCTCCTCTTTGAAGATATTCAGTATCCACTGCCATTGACTGTACAAATACTTTCCATGAGGATGAAACGGAGAATCGAACAGTCGTTCCCTCCATCTGTACTAAAAGCAGCTAAACATTGAAGTTTGGTGTCACGTTTCCTCATTCTATTGTTCTCAGTATTTCTTAAGAATTATTTTTCAGCCACATACAACTCATGCCCCGGAGATATCTGTTGACATTTTTACCTTTGGTAGCCAAAACATTTTCTAAACATCCATCACAAAGAAAGAATAAAAAATTCTACATTCTGTCTGAAATGAAACTTTCCGAGGACTGAAGAAAACTTAAAAAAAAAATCTAACCCCTTAATTTTTTAATTTTCGGCTGAGTCAGAGAAGAGCATATCCCACAACTCTGTAGCCCTTACAAAATATTTTGCTCCTAGTGAAGCCCCTAGTTCCCCCTTTCATTGCCCCCATAAAATGTGATGTCAATAAAATTGCCCCATAAATGCTGTATGATACCCCCACAGGGAATTCCTCTATAGTACCCTACACACACACACACACACACACACACACACACACACACACACACACACACACACACACACACACACACACAGTATAGTGACCCTGTTGTACCCCTCTCAACTACCCCAACTACCCAGCAAAGTATGGTGACCCCAAAATGGTATTATCTCCAACTGTGACCCCCACACAGCCCTCCATACAGTAAAGTGGCCCCCACACCTTTTTACACCGTATAATAGCCCCCACTGGCCCTCCAAACAGTTTAAACAGTTTAATGACTCCCCAGAAATGTGATAGACCCCACACAACCCTTCACACTGAATTATTGCTTGCATACAGTGTAATTGCCCTCAAAAAGCCCTCCATAAAATATAAGAGGCTCCCTCATAGCCCCCCCAAATAGTATAATTTCCTCCACATAGTTCTCCAAGTATTATAATTGCACCCACATAGCCTTCAATATAGTATAATGGTCCCCTCATAGCCCTCCGTGTTGTATAATTCACCCCCATAGTCCTCCATATAATATAATGTACCTTCATATAAAATAATGCATCCCCTTAGTCTTCCATATAATATAATGCACACCCCATAGACCTCCAGATAGTATAATGCACACCCCATAGGCTTTCATATCTTTCAAATGCACATACCATAACTCTCCATATTAGCATAATGCTCACCCCATAGTTCTCCATATATTATAATACACCCCCCATAGTCCTCCATATTGTACAATGCATCCCCATAGTTCTCCATATTGTATAATGCACACCCCATAGTACTCCATATTGTATAATGCACCCCAGTGGCCTCCATATAATATAATGCACACACAATAGTCCTCCATATTGTATAATGCACACCCATAGTTTTCCATATATTGTAATACACCCCCTTAGTCCTCCATAATGCACATGCCATAAACCTTCATATTGTATAATGTACACCAGTCATCCATACAGTATTACGGCCACCGATGTACTCAATTAAAAAAAAAATAATTATATACTTACCTCCCATCTTTCCCCTGCTGCTCCAGTGTCTAGTGGTGAGAGATCTTCAGCTCTGCTCATCTCAGCACAGTGGGATTGCAGTAGTGAAATCATCGTGCCCCCTGTGCTGAGACATCAGATGTGGAGGGAGCGTCATCACAGTCCTTCCTCTTTAATCATTGCTTTCCACTGAATCGGCATCCAGGAGGCACAGTGACGGCATTAGCACTGGGCCCCCTTAACTCATAGGCCACCATAGAGGCCGCATGGTCTGCCACCATTGGTGGTACACCACACTGCCCTTAACGCTCTATAATGTAGACTTCTACATGAGCTCTAGCTTCATGATGGAGATGACTGACAACTCTCAGCCAAAATTACTTTCCGCCACTGAACGTTTATAGCAGGTAATCCTACCCCTTACCATGTGGATTTATTTTATGTAGCAATACTTTGTAAATACATATATCTACACACACCCTGAGTAAAAAAAAAAAAAGCTATATCTATCTATCTATCCCTCTATCCCTCTATCTATCTATCTATCTATCTATCTATCTATCTATCTATCCATACATATACACACACACAATGAATGAAATACATGTTGATCGTGTAACCAATTTTCAAAATAAATATATTTCTAAAGGTGCTATTAATATGGATTTCTAAGCAACCCAGCCAATTCGCACAGACAAAGAAATCAAACCATAGATGTCCATAAATTTAATGATGTGTATAATGACAAATGACAGGGAAAAAGTATTGAACACACTTACTCAAATGTAATACTTTGTACAAAAGCCTTTGTTAGTGATGAAGCTTCAAGACACCTTCTGTATGGAGAAACTAGTGGCATGCATGGCTCAGGTTTGATTTGGCCCATTCTTCCACACAAACACTCTTCACATCCTGCAGGTCCCAGCAGTTTTATTTCCTTCCATACATTTTCTATTGGATTCAGGTCTGGTGATCGGCTCAACCATTCTAGCGGCTTTATTTTCTTTCTCTGAAACCAATTGAGAGTTTCCTTGGCTGCGTGTTTGGGATCATTATCTTGTGAAATGTCCACACTCGTCTAATCTTCTTTATCCTGGTAGATAGCAGCAGATTTATCAAGAATGTGTCAGTACATTTGCCCATTCATCCAATTATATGGCGTTTACCAGCGCCCTATGCTGAAAAACAGCCCCACACCATGAGGTTCCCACCTCCACACTTCACTGTTGGTATGTTATTTTTGAGGTGATATATAGTGTCTTTTGGCTACCAAACATGGGTTGTATTATGGCATCCAAGGAATTTAATTTTGGTGTCATCTGACCAAATTATATTTTCCCAGTATTTCACAGGCTTGTCTAAATGTTGTTGAGCAAACTTTAAACGCGTTTTAATTTGAGAGGTACAACCAAGTGTTGTAATATATGACCTTATTTATTAGGGTTTAGATATCCTGAAACCCAAGCATCAGTGTCATTATCCCGTACCTCAGTATCAGAGGGGGACATACATCGACCTCCTAGCACTAAAAAGAAAAGAAAATATATAAATGTTCTTTCAGAATAAAGCTCTGCCTGGAGCCTGCCTATCATGAAACTTGTAAGTGGCAACGATTATTGGAATATCTAGGGGTAAAAGAAAGCACAGAACAAAATACATGTTAACACTAAAACCATATTCCTAGAAAAGGCTTTTATTCAATGTGCCTGCAGAAATGTTACAGGTTCGTCTACTTATGAGGCATTCTTCTACGACGTTTTCTACTGAAGAGGTCTATGATGGCAGTGGTCATGGTGAATCACCATCAGGGGGACAAGGTGGAGCAGACGTTTGTCTGACAAACTAGGAAGATCTACTAAATTAAAGTGTGAAATGTTCAAGAATTTAGGCCTGTCTGACTGGATCTGAATACAGTACAGTGGATAGGGTGTCGCATCCCTCACTGAAGACACCCATCACATTGTTGCTATGTTGTGTAATGCGAATTCTGTCCTGTGTTATTGTGCCGCCCCCTTGCCAGCAGCCGGGCTGCTCAGATCCGGATCCGTGGTGGCTCGAGGGGTCTCTGGACCCGGGGGTCGTGCGGCCACTCAATAAGAAGGGGGGACTAGGTACAGGGGGGATGAGCATGTTCGTGACGCCACCCACGGTGCGTGGTAATGTGAGGGACCACTGCAGCTGTTGGGAAGCCCGGTGACGATGGTGTGGCAGCTTGATGTTTTAACCCCTCCATGGGTAGAGGGTTTGTGTCCCGGGGCACTTCGGACGGTTGGTGAATGGGTGCCGCTGAGGTAGGAGCAGGGGTATTTCAGTGTACTCACTCAGTCCAGGAATAACAACACCGACAGCTTGTAAACCAGAATTCTGAGCACCACTGCAGCTTGTAGGGTGCACGCTTGGGTCTGTGCCCATGGTGTTGCTGTTGGCCTGTGACCCTGTCCTTGGCACCTCTGTCTCTGTTGGACCCGTGGGTATAAAACTCTTCGGGTCCCGCTCACCCATATGGCTAACGGAGTGAGCTTGCTCTCAGGGTTCACGCGTAGGATTTCTTTGGACTGTATTGGGAAAGTCCTATCGCATCGGTGCGCTAGTACCCCGATTTTGGAGCGGGTTGGGGATGACACTTGAAGTCTTCACCCCCGTCGGGTAAATTACCGGAACGCGTTAAGCTACTTTCCGGTCTAGGGTCCACGTACCCCATCGTGCCCTGGCCCCTGCCCGGTGATAGCTCAAGGCCGCCGGACGCTCTCCTCAGCAGTCCGTGCCCCTTGACACTGTCCACTGCGACCGGGTTCCAGCTCCTACCAGGCCCAGACCAACATCTGCCACCTAGTACACAAGAGCTCTTCTCCGTGGCCTCTCCTCACGAGAGCCACCACTCCACCTCCTCTCCTTTCACCCTCCACTGCTCAACTCTTCAAGCTCAACTGTGACTTTCCTCACTTTTTTCCTCACCAACCCCCATGTGGTCAGCCCTATTCCCTTCAGGCCCCCCCAATGGTGTGTCTGGTAGGTTAAAGTGGGAATTGTTCCTAGGATTTTGATTGGCCAAGCTGTAGCAACACCAAAGGACCAGGATCCATAACCAAGGATGGTGGATACTGTGCAGAAGGGCAGATTGCACAAAACCCTGTGACGACCTGATAGGCCAGGGTGTCACATTATTGTGAAGTAAAGTGTCATGCAAATTGTGATGTAATGTGTAGCAAAATTGTGTGTGGTTTGCTAGACTGTAGGGCAAGCTCTAGTTAAGAGTTAGGACTAACCCACAATGGGAGGGGATAGCATCTAGGGAAAGTGACAGTTTCCTATGGCACTGCAGATAGGACCCTGGTTGTCACTAAAGCAGACCTATGGTCTGAAAGGTTGTCAAGGCCACATGTAGTGGGTGACCTATACCGACAGGGGGAAGGAGACCAGAGTCGAGATAGCGTGACTCAGAGAAGTAAATGACACACATAGTGAGTGACTGCAACAGGTACTGGGACAGTACTCTAAATAGGTAATAGAGTCTAACAGGTTCCAGGAAGACAGATAGCTGGCAGTCGGGCCCCAACAAGCTTATAGCTCCTTCAGGTAGTGGGTCAAAATAACCAGTGAGTGAACCAATTGAGTTACTCGACGGGTAATTTCCTGATCATCTGAGATCAGAAGGCTTTGGTTTGGCTTTAGTGGGGGATTCTCCCAACTGCGAGAAGAATAAGGCGAGGGAGAAGTACGGGAGATTACGAATAACTTTGACACATTGCTTTTTTCTGCACTCCCTCTGAGTACAGGGACAACCCAGATAGAAGTGAAGAAGGTGTACCTAGAGATGCTCTGCCTTACTGAACTTTTTTAAAAGATGTGTGGTTGCAATCCCATGTACAAAGTTGTTAATGTAGAACTGTTCGGTAAAGTTTTATTGTTGGAAAGAAAGTTGTGATCTTCTTGTTGGTATGAGGTAACAGTGGATCCTAGCTAGCCAGCGTCATTGGCAACATGGGCTTATTGCTCCTATGACAAACGCACACACCCAGTGAGAACCTCCATCTTCATGTATTGTGCAGATGAATACTTTACCCATGACTACCACCCCATGACACGCTACATATTCATCTTTCTTTGTAGTGGAAAACCTGAGCAGTTTCTAAAGTTTAGGAAGGTCAGACACAGACAGAAGAGGCCCTCTTGCAAGCGTGCAACAGTATATGGGTTCTTTGCAGTCCCATAGCTCATCAAATCTGCAAGGAAAAAATAAGCAACATGCGCAATGTACTTCAGAGTTCTCATTGACTTTGTTGGGAAAGCACCAAGTCTGAATCTAAAACCCACTGCGCACACTAAAAATCAGGATGCATTTGGGAGGTTTTTTTGGGACCCACCATCTCCTCTCGTTACGAGCTCCCCCGAAAGGGGGCAGCTTGAGGAAGTACTTTATGAGAGGAGATGGTGGGTCCCAATCAGCAAAAAAGGCATATTTGGGGTACTGAAGCATGCTTACAGAAAATGCAGGACTAGAGGCACTGATAAGTATTACAAGATCAATAACATTCTTGCAAATAGCGTGTGTGTGCTGGAGAGAAGAGTGTAAGTATTCATCATCCAAGGCTTGTGGAGCATGCTGCGCAGATAGAGAAACGTCTTCCTATGTTCGAGCAGCAAATATGTGGCATAGAAATACTAAATTCGTGAGTGCCAAGCATCAAGGAGATCCTTCTTATAATAGTCAACAATCTATAAAATAAGGTACATGTGCATGGTGCGGCGTAGTCCTCCCTTCTACACAGGTACCTGGTTTTCACTAAGGGAGTAATGAGTAAGCAGTGTTATCATACTTTATTTGTATTGTCCTCAATTTATACTTCAACAACACAGGCTCTGCTCTGCAGTATACTTATTCATACTCTCTATTTGGACATACAATATGTTTATAAGAGTAGTGTGCATTACACATGATCCATCAAAAGTAATCTGACAGGTGCCCCGCCCCTATCAAAATGTGTCAAAGTTGTGCTGTAGTACGCCCCTTATCTATAAAAGTGTATCAAAATGTGTTTTCTTTTATTGATTCGTGATATATTTATTGGATTTTGATAAATCTTGGTGGTGTAATTCACACTCTATAATATTAGTTCATAGGACTAATATTATAGAATGTGTATTACAGCATACAATTAGCATTTGATTGGGCATATTATGTATATGGCCAAATATACTATTACCCCCGTCCTGTGCTAGTAATGAGTTTTTTATAACTCCCCGAGTATAAAGTTATACTGTTTGCATAAAAGACAGACACATTAAGGCTCTGTGCGCACTGGGAAGTGGAATTTTCTTGAGAAAATTCCGCATGCCCTCAAAGATTACCGCACCCGCGGTAAAAAACCGCGGGAAACCGCACCCGAAAACCGCATGCGGTTTGCCGCGGTTTGCTGCGGCTTTACCGCGGTATTATTCGCGGTATTGCCGCGGTTTTGCCGCGTGCGGGTTGGGATGTGCTTTATTGCTTTCAATGCAATAAAGCACATTGAAGAAAAAAAAAAAAAAAAAAAAAAAAAGTCATTTAATTCTGAGAGTAGATAGACAGAAGAATAGATAGAGGGATAGATAGATAGATAGATAGAGGGATAGATAGATAGACAGACAGAGGGATAGATAGATAGAGAGATAGATGACAGATCGCTGCATTTCCCACGGTCGGCAGTGAGTTCACATTACCGGCCGTGGGAAATGACCGGTAATTACCTCTGCTGCTTTCATTCAGCCTGTCTCTGTGACAGTCGCGGCTGGATGGAAGCAGCGCTGGACGTCGGACCTGGATTACGCCGGAGCTTTGGTGCGGGAGGGGTTAATAAAATGGTGAACGAGGCTTGTTTGTTTTATTTAAAATAAAGGATTTTTGGTGTCTGTGTTTTCTTCACTTTACTTACGGGTTGATCATGTCAGCTGTCACATAGACGCTGCCATGATCAAGCCTGGGGTTAATGGCGGTGGTCCCCCACCATCATTAACCCCTTGTATTACCTTGCCACCACTGCTACACGGTGGCAAGAAGAGCCGAGGACACGCCGGTATTGTCGCATATTGCATGCGACAGTCCCGGGGCAGCTGCGGCTGATATTCTCGGCTGCCGGAGGGGGAGTGAGGCGGGGGACATTACCCCTGCCCCTCTCCCTCCCCAGCCTGAGAATACCGGGCCGCCGCTGTGTGCTTACCTCGGCTGGAAGGTGAATATGCAGCGGAGCCCACGTTCTTTTTTTCCTATATTTCCGTTTTCTTTCTATGTGTGTTCTATGTGTTCTGTGTCTATGTGATCTATGTGTCTGTGATGTGTGTGTGTGATCTGTGTGTGTGTTTACTCTGCACGGCTTCCTCTTCCTGTAATGACATCACTTCCCTGCAAAACCGCAGACAAGCGATGCACATTACCGGAGGTAAACCGCAAAATACCGCAGGGAATAACGCAGGAAAACGCAGTGAACCGCACAGAATTTGCTGCCTGCGTTATTCCCTGCGGGATTTCTTGATTAACATTGAGTCAATGGAGAGAAATCCCGCAGCGACGTGCGGAAAAGAAGTGACATGCACTTGTTTTTGCTGCGGGATTCCCGCAGCAAAACACGCAGCTGTCAAATTCCGCCCAGTGCGCACAGGATTTTTTTTCTCCATAGGATTTGCTGGTGATTCACTGCAGAGATGTTATGAACATTTTCTGCAGCGAAACATGCAGCAAATCCGCGGCAAAATCCGCGAAAAATCCGGTAAGTGCGCACATAGCCTAAAAGTTTAAATTCTTTATTGATCAAAATGTCAATTGCATTCAGTAAAATGCCAGAGGATTACAATTAATACCGTATTAAAACAGAACAATATAAAAGTATTACAAGCAACGGCATAATACACTATTTAATAAAATACAAATATATATTAATTCTCTTACATAATAATTTATTACATTACATTTCAGCATTCTGGCTGTTACATTGTGAGCCACATTGATTGGAGTATCGGGAGAGTCCTTTTTTTAGGCATCAAACTTGCTTGTGTGATACCTAATGGAGAATGTAGAGATTGAATTGGTCGGCGGGGTGTGGATAGAGTCTGAGGTTTAGATACACCACTAGCTTCATTGATAGGCAATTTCAATCCGTCTAAAACCGCTCTAGTAGTGGGGTTACCCACAATGGTCGACGGTATATTTAACTCGGCCAATGCCTGCATAAACGTATTCCAGCCCTGGGGTAAATTTCTGTTAGTCAAGGCATGACTCTGTGTTGTATTACGCACTAAATCCAACATGTTCGTGCCCGGTATCACAGAGCCTTTGAAAATAAACTCGCTTTTATCATTCCATGTTGCAATATTTTTGTTCTGCAGCAGTCTGTTTAGTAAAAATTCAGCATTCTTTTTATATCGCTGGTTTACATGACTTACAATTTCAATAACAGTTTTGTTTTCATCAGGGTCTGGATTTGACATTTGCCGATGATCAGACACAGGAGTGTTAATGATCTTTAAAGTTGATAGTTCCATCGCATCATGTTTAGCATGAACCAAGTATCTCTGTAGTACCTCGCTATATTTTTTAATTTTCACGTCGTCAGGTATGTCACGACGCTGTAAAATGTCACTAATTTCATCATCAAGGCGGCGAATGACATTCTGCCGTATGTTGGTTGTAACAGGGGGACTTAGTTTGATTAGATCTTGTTTGGGGACTAGATACATTTTCTCCGTATGCTGCATTATTTGCCCGTGAGTAGACTTGTTATTATCGGGATTGCAAACCCTAAAAGAGGACCTATAAACCCGCCGGTCTGGTTTAGTAGACGTTTCTTTTTCTTTATGGGCTGTGATTTATCACTCAGGGTTCTTATAGCTTTACGCCACTTTTTTAGTATATTTTTTTGACGCTCTTTCAGAGGAATTCGGCCTTTTAAGATGTTTAATGCAATCTCTCCAATGGCGATAATTAAATCACGCTTTGCATTGCATAAAATAGATTTTCTGACAGCAGGAGTTGCCTTCACTAGCGTTTTTAAGAGAGCCCAGTTACGACGGATTCTCTCAGACATCTTTACAACACTGCGTACACAGCATAGAATGTCTGATTTATTGTAAAATTCACTTTTTAGAAGTATTTTTCTTTTGAATATACACAGCTGGCAAAGCTGGTGGAAACAAGCCTGTCCTTAAGCGCAGATCCTCAGGGGTATTGGCTCTCAAGTCTAACAGCAAATACCCATAAGGCTCCCGTGTGGCGTCCTCAAAAGCTTCTAAGAAGAAGCGTGTTTTTCCGGGGTACATTTGGCGAGCTAAAGTTACAATTTGTAATTTATCTCGAGGGTTATTAAAAAGTACCATGTACTTTGTGTTCAAATTTATCGTGCGACTTTTCTTGCCCTGACAAAATATGTTTTGTACCAGGTAGAAAATGCTGAGGTTTCTATGGTGCACATACTTGGTAAATGCTTTTTCTATCTCACAGTTATCACTAGCACTCTCCATGAGGTCATCAACAATAGTCAAATTTACCTTGTCAGGCGGGAATAAATTATCATCTACGAATGTATGCGGCAGACCCTCCACAAATCTGATGTTGGGAAAAGAGAGAGAAATTTCGTCATATAATTTTTGCCAGCACGAATAAAACCAAACAATATTATCTGGTTTGTGCGAAAAATGAGTATCAATATTATGTAATAACTGTTTTACAAAATAACTTTTTCCAGAATTAGACGGCCCTGCTAGAATACATGAGAATGGGTGCTGCAGTCTTGGGTCCATCTTGAGTCACAACTAATAGCCAAAGGGTAGGGTGGTAAAATTGTCTAACAGTCGCCGCTTTGTATAAACACACTTTTGTGTTTTGCGCAATGGCCTCGTCTCAATGTCCCAGTACTTTTTATTTCTCACAATACCCGGTTGTTCAATGATAATGCGTCTCTGTGTTTCTGAGTCAGAATTACGCTGGTAGTCCAGAACTAGATCTTTTAGACTGTTGAAATTAATAGACTGCGTGTTAGCAACATTTAGTGTTATACCCTTCACTTTTAAGACAGTTTTACCAGTGTTGAGTTTGTAGCCGTAGGTTTTTGGTCCCGCAGATACAAATTCAGTGATGTACGTGTCATCAGGTATCTCACTGGTCAATTCCCCCAGGTAATCACCTAAAGTCGGGTTCCACTCACCAGCTTTCTGCACAAAAATTACTGAATCTGTGTCATGATAAAGACATCTTTCCTGCAACCTGTCCAGCAGAGAATACAGCTCTAGTCGGGCATACGCCGTTGTAAAACAGGCGATAAAAATGTTTGTGTTTTTGTTGACGGTGTGGTGTCCTTTTACATATTTCCAATTGATGGTGGCTGTTTCATCATCAATAAAATGAACCATTGAGATGTCATAGTACGGTAGAAACACACGCTGAAAAAGCTCATCAGGGTCGCTAACAATGCTGGTACATGGTAAATTAGATCTCTGTGCAAACTTGCCCCATAAAGAATTTAAGAACAATTTAGAGATCTGTCTCTTAGCCGGATTCACCCCTATATTTTCAGGGCGTAATTGTACACCTTCTCTCTCTAGAAAGGAGTCAATGTATTGCTGTTTCTTGGCGTCATCAGTGCACCAGCTGGGATAGCCGGAAGCCTCCTGCTTATCCCTAAGATGTAATTTAATGTATGGGGCAAACAAATCATCGCTGGTTTCAGGAAAATGCCAGATTTCATAGATGTGCGCTATCCTATACCCTTTTTCTATGGCCATCTCAAGTTCTATAGTGCACCATGTACCGGTCAGCGATCGCTCCTCGTCAGTATGACCACAAACCCCTGTCTGTGAATTTACAGCGCATGTGTGGCAAAGAATAAACATTAATTTTTTATTGAGTTTTACCGGCAAAACAGGAAAAAATAAATCTCTTGGAGGGTAGACCTTGACTTTGGCAATACCAAAGTATTTTTTAATGAACCCAAAATTCTCGTAGATTATGTGCGGATGACCTACAGGGTAGGTTTTAGTTTTGTTTACAAAAGGGTACAGACTTGTGAAATCATAGTAATGTAATGTCTCCCCATCTTTCAGACTGTGATAGAGTTTAATGGCATTAGTCCGACCCCCATAAAGCGCGTCGCGGGGGTCTAAGGGTGTAGGGAAATCCATTTGGTGAAGAAATGTTTGAAGGTTAGAATCTTTTTCAACCATTTCATTCCACTCATGTTCCCACATCAATCTCAGTGTGTACCCACAGCACTGCAAGTAACGCTTTTTAGCTAGAAAGGCGTAATATAATTGACCGTAGGATGTGTTTGTGACCTTGTTGGTATCATTTTCATTATAACACACAGGGCAGCCGTGGTAAAAACATCCCTGAAATTCAAAGGCTATGTGTTGATTGTTAACATAGGCATACCCGTCTAAAAAATATTTACCGACTTGTTTTTCACCACCTCTCAAAGCATGCTGAATGGTAATGTTCTCTGTGTGTGCTACAAACATGAGCCACTGTATAGCGGGGGACGAGAAACGCTTTTTTGTTTTGTGATAATTATCACCGGGTAAAATGGCGATGGTATGTTTAGGAAGAAATTTAAACCTGTACATTGACATGCATACAGATGCCAAGGTGATGAGCTGAAACGGATCAACGCATCTGGACACTTCAATTTTTTTCTTTTCTCGCTTACAGTATATTTTAACATTTTTTCTCGTCATGTCCATAACACGTTCCCTATAGAGTTCACACGAGCGCCTCAGAATCTCAACATCTTGCTTGCAATAAGATTTTAGTTCCGTCTTAAAGTCAAAAGTTGTGTTTGTGTGGCCCTCATACCATTCTATAAATTCAGTTTTCTCACTAGCTGTCATATACTCCACACCGTAATATTTTACAGGTGGTAGGGGACCTACATAGTTTTGATTTTCCTCGGTGTTAAAAAAGTGTGGAAAATGTCCTTTTGAGCCTGAAAACCCCATAGCCTGCGGTAGTTTACTAAGCTTCATGGGAATGAAATTGAGCGAGTCTATGAATCTTATTCCCAAATCAGGCAGCATCACACACAAGAGACGACCACCTTGGGCTATCAGCTTCACTTGTAGTTTTTCAGATATCAACTCCTTAACAATAAAGTATGCATCGTATCTGCCGGCATTGTGCGCTATACACGTATAGCCTGAAAATTTACCGCTGGTTAGAAACTGAACAAAGTCATGAGTGCATGTTTTACCTTCAAACTCCCAGGAAGGGTGACCATACAGCGTTGTTGCATAAATGTAATTTGGGATGTGCGTGCCTGTCTCCTGCATGCATTCAAAGTCATAAAACATATATCGATCTGTCTCGCCCTTTGGTACATACGGCCGCATGTAGCAAAGATGAGCATCAAATTTATTTAGACGAATGCCGCAAACACTGCAGCGCAATCCTCTACATTTATGCTCGGTCTCACTATTTCTGGGCACAAAATGGTGACATTCATCACAGAATGTTTTAAGTCTGCAAAAAGCTGGATTAACTGCAGCTAGTTGTGTGTGTTGGACTAAGCACTCGCTTGAGCGACAATACAGCCGACAGACAGGACACCGGGGTTGTTCTGCACCAGGGCTCTCCACACAACCCTCTCTTTGACAAGCTTTACAAAAATACTGACAAGAATGGTTATACTTGTGGTGATACATTGAGTTGCACCTCTCACAAAAGTAAGATTCGCCAATAAAGCCCTTCATATTCTTTATACCATAGTAGTGATTATCATGATGCAGTATGAAAACAGTTTTGGCCCCAGATGAATTACCTGTGTCAAAGTAACGCCAATCACCCCGGCTATAGTACAGCACTTTTATGTTGACGTTCAGATGTTTTTCAAAACTCACAATATCACTAAAGCTTACTAGGTGATTCTCAGGGATATTTAGCGCTGCTTGTACGGCTTTAGCACGATTCAGCAAAATTGTATCACCAACATCACTGTCAGCAATCAGTGCACACACACTAGCGGCAAAGCACAGATTTGTGTTGTAATTGTTAAAGTCGTACAGCCAGCGTCTCTTTTGTTTAAGTATTTGGGTGCTTGCTATGGATTTTAATCGGCGTTTCACGCCGCCCCTTCGGTTTTTAATTATTGTTACGACTAATTTCAGGGTGTTGGATGCTATGCATTCTGCATTACTTTGCAGTGTGCGAGCAACAGCGTTTAAAAACGTTTCAGAGCTAAAATTCTCACGACTTTGTTTTGTATTAAAAATGGGATCTAACGTGTCACCTCCTTCAAGTCTTAACTGAATAAAGTCACCAGGCTCAATGTCTCTGATGATTCTGTCCAGTAATGATTGAATGCCCTCATGGACAACATTCAGGGCCTCTTCAAATGATTGTATACGATCTAAATTTACAAATTTGAAATGATCGGTATACATGAGGGCATTGAAATTGCAGAGTTGTCTTTGGTGATGATAAAAATGTTGTAAAACATCAGCATTAACAGTCCGCACATTATCGTCACCACCAAATACAACAGAATCATCATTTACATTTTCACCCTGTGTTTCAAGATGGGTGCTGCTTTGAGCATTTGGAGACACATTGGGGCTAATGCCACCAGGAACATCTTGAGTGTGTAGAGATGGACTCTGTGCATGTATCAGTATCTGTGGATTTTGTGTAGTTATAGAGCTGCGAGCTGCCACCCGTCGTCTTCTATCTGCTAGTGAGCGTTTCGATCTAGCCATCAGCGCTAGAGCCCTTTTAATTACTCGCAATCTATAAGACCTCTGTGGTCCTATTTTGGGCAATTTCGGCAGCCCATAACCAACCATGCCTAGTCACAGCAAATTATTTTTATTAGATTGTGATGATACAATAGCATGTTCTCTATTGAATGCATATAGTTCTGCGATAATGTCATGTGTTGGGCATGCATTTATCAATCTTTCATACGTTTCACAGAAATATTTTAGTTTGTTCTGGTAGATTTTGCTTTGGACGTACTGACCAGACATAGCGTGAAGCATGTTTTCCTGTTCATCAGACCACACAGGTTTCACTGTGCAAGCTGGTGTAGAGTCAACTCTCTGCTTTTTACTTTTACTCGGTACTGAATGTGCTCGCCTCCTCTTCAAAGGATTCACGATATTAAAATCATGACACACATTCTTACCGTCAGCTAACTGGTCAATTTCTCTATCGAGTGCTTCACGAGCAGCTTGTGCCTGGTCAATCGTGGGAATGATCTGTGTTGCTGACACTCCACAACCAGTCTGTGTCAAGTCAATCATGGTCATGGTCTGCGGCGTGATGGTGGGTAGTGGTATCGTAGCTGTCTTGATTGAACGTGGCTTGTATTTACGTGTTGTCGGTTTTGGCCATCTCTCTCCATGATGCTTGGCTGGCACAGCACTTCCTTCTTGGCGTACCACAGAAAATGGGGATATGGGGCGTGTTCTCGCAGATCCATATGCTGTCTGTAGTGTGAACTGTGCTGCAGCGATGTTTCCGTCATGCTCAGCTAGAGGCTGTAGAGTAGAAGTTGTTTGTTTCTGGACACTTTGTGTGGCTAAAAGAAAAGAGTAACAGTTGTGTCAGATATACCTGAATCATTGTGTAACATTGTTTTAAGGCCCTGTCACACACACAGATACAACTGTGTGTGTGACAGGGCCTTTATAAAGCCTGCATAGAAAAAATAAATAAATAAATAAATCTAAATATATACTTACATGTGCTAGGAAGTGTCTGGGTAGTTGACAACTTGGGTGTATTCTCTTTGGAGAATATGAGTTTCCTACCACTCAGTTTACGGTCTGTGAATAAAATATAACCATTAACCTGTGGTACAAATGCATTTCTTCTGCACGCTGTTTTTCATATACTCATCATCACCTTTCCTATTCGCTGTCTTCAGGTGTAGCGGCTTGCCCTGTTTCTTAGGTGTTTTAGAAAGCTGCCGACTTCCAGTCATGTAGGCCGCTTGACGCATCTTACCTTCACCTGTATAAGAGTTCATTTTTAGTTGCATGTGTAAATACATATGAGCAAAAGCAAATTTTCAAAGAGAGCCATACATATGCGCAAAAGCAATTTTTCAAAGAGACGCTGGCTTTTCTATAATAGAAGAGAGATTACCTTTTCTATCTTCATTTAGCACACATTCTGGCAATGTCGGGGTAATAGCCGGTATAGAAACATCACCATCTCCAATAATGTAGCCCGGTTGCACAACATCTGTATAAGAACTAGTATTTACTTTCATGTCTAAATACATGTTTAAATTACGTTTAAATATATATATAATGTATATGCAACTTACTGGCTATAGATTGCAGAAAATTAATTTGGCTTGTTTCTCCTGTATTCATAAATTTTACAAATGCCGGATCAATTTCAATCTGCATGAAGTCATCTTAAACAAGAATGAAATAATATAAAAATAATGTACAATCAAAACCTTAATCACTATATGCTGACTTTTCTATAATAAAAGAGATGTTACCTTCTCTATCCTCATTCATCATACATTCTGAATTTGCCGGGGTATTAGGCGGTACAGAAACACCCGTATTCATAGCTTCTAAAAAAGCATCGTCATCACGGTAATCCATGAATTCACCTTAAGCAGGAATGAAATAATATGAAAATAATGTGCAAAACATAGGAAATTATTAAATATAATAACTATTAAATATATAACTATTAAATATAATGCCTACCCCATTGTTGCGCATCTGGGAGAATATCACCGAATTGATCCACACTATTTTGGGCGTCCATCTAAAATATTAGGTCTGTGTGAATTTTCTATAGTATTTGATACATATTTATATCGAGGACAAATACAGATAATAGCGTGTATAATAAATAAGCTACATTCTATAACTTAACAAATATATCTATTATTGTTATAAATAAACATAGTCACTATTAAATACACTATTTAGATTTAATACCAGCAAAAGCATATTAGATGTTAAAAGTTAAATACTTACAGCTTATAGAATCTTTGAAGTTTTCTTGAATGCGTCGAGAGAGAGAGTGTCGGTCAGTCGCTGATAGTAGCCAGGACACTTAGTTTTGACAAGTGCTCTTGCTCTGTATTTAAAGCTGTACAGAGATAACACATCTACCGTTTACGCCCTTAAGAACTGACCAGTTACGCACGTTTGCTGTATCAGCATTAAATAAATATATTACTAAGCAAAAAAAAAAAAAAGAAAAAGAAAAGAAAAAAAGAACACATATTGATACACGAATTTTGAGATATATACACACACACATTATATATATATATATGCAACCCAATAAATATATCACTAAGCAATAATAGAGAACACATTTTGATACACTTTGATAGATACACAACACACTTAAAGGATGATGTCTGGGCATTGTGAAAAGATATTACAAAAACAGTACTACAATCCTAAAAATATTGGTTCTTTTGGAGGTGTTGCAAGTTTATATAGAGGAATTCGTAACCACAATATTACAAAGAAAGATGTGCTTAATTGGTTGGCTAATCAAGATACATATTCTTTACACAAGCCAGTCAGAAAAAAAATTTTGACCAATAAAATAATCGTGGCAAACATCGACTCCCAGTGGCAAGCCGATCTTGTCAGTATGACTGATTATTCAAGAGAAAATAATAATATAAGATACATTCTAACAGTTATTGATATCCTATCGAAATATGCATGGTGCGTGGCCTTATCAAACAAGACAGGAACAAGTGTTGCCAGATCACTCGAATTAATATTTGAAAATGATCAGCGGATACCAAGGAAATTACAGACGGATCAGGGGCGCGAGTTTATGAATAACGCCGTGAAGCGCGTGTGTAATATACATAACACTCATCTTTTTTTTACTAACAATACAGTAAAGGCCGCCGTGGTGGAGAGATTTAATCGAACACTTAAGTCGAAAATCTGGCGATATTTTACGAAGAATAATACCTTTAGATATATTGATATTTTACCTGATTTGGTGTATAGCTATAATCATTCGTATCACACTGCAATTCGTTGTAGACCCATTGATGTGACCAAACATAACTCGTTACAAATCTGGAGAAATATTTACGCTTCTAGTAACGCTGCTAAGCCTATTAAACCTTCTTTAAAAATTGGCGATCATGTAAGAGTGTCACGCTATAAAGGCATTTTCGCTAAGGGTTATGAACAAACCTACACCGATGAGATATTTGTTATTACAGCCATCAATGTCAAATTTCAAAAACCTCTCTATAAAATTGCTGATTTGAGCGGTGAAGATGTACAGGGCTCGTTTTATAAAGAAGAGCTGCAAAAAATAGCAATGGATGAGAATCGCATCTACAGAATCGAAAAAATTTTGAGACGCAAGCGTAAGAGCGGTGAGAGACTGGTATTAGTTAAGTGGCTTGGTTTTCCTTCAAAGTTTAACAGTTGGATTAAAGAAGATCAGCTGACAGACATCTAAATCATGGAGGCGGAATCATTTTATATAACATTACCAAGCAATGCATCTTCTAGAATATATCCTGAGAACACAATATCATCTTATACCACCAAATTGGCAAAGCCTGTACACCTTTCTGGACCCTTTGAAGTTGCGCTCACCGAGATTCAATACCCGCATACATGGTATACGTTTGAGCAGAATGATGGAAATTTCTTTATAGGGAAGCGTGGTGAAGTTTTGAAGGAGTTCTATTTGAAACCGGGATTTTATTCAAACATCGCTGAACTCATAAGAGCCATTAATGAGCGTATTGATGCATTGAAGGTAGCACCCGATGGTTTTAAACTAAGATACGACGATGTGAAGAGAACTGTTACCATGTCGGATTCACCGACTATACATTTTGCACCAGGGCAGAAACTCTCGCATATTTTAGGACTACCACCCTATATTGAGGCCTCTGTAGATAATGCACATCTGGAAAGGAAAAAGACGTATGCAGATATAAAAGATGGGTTTTATACATTATATGTGTACACAGATATAATACAACACCAACTTGTGGGGGATAGTTATGTTCAGCTTCTGCGAACAGCGCAGGTAACGGGAAAGAGTGGCGAACTAACCACTCTCCAATACACAAGGCCCGATTATGTACCGCTTTGCAAGCAACATTTTGATTCTGTGACGATCTCTATATTATCAGATCAGGGTGTGCCTGTTAAATTCAAATACGGCAAGGTAATTATTCGATTACACTTTCGACCGAGAAAGGGCTAACACAGTAAAATGGTGTCTCAAAGGGTGTATGGCGAGCCAGCAATTTATGCAAGGTATTATATGGCTCAAACGGGCCATGGTTTAGAGGGCTTTCGCGGTGATGCGCACATGTATGGCGGGGGTCTTGCAGGTATTTTTAGAGGCCTTTTTAGGCGAGCCGTACCGTTGTTCAGGAAAGGTATAGAATTAGTAAAACCGCACGTAAAGACAGCTGTCAGAAACATAGCTAAAGATGCGGTCACATCCCTCTCAACAGCCGTAATGAATCGGATAAACACGGACCCGCAGGAGGGCTCTGGAATTATTTATGTTGCTAAAAAACAGCAGAAAAGAAAAAGGCAGGCTCGTTATTCACAACCCCCTATGCTCATGGTTAAAAATACTACCAAGAGACGAAACCGCCAGAAAAGGGTGAGACGCTCTCTCGGTGACATCTTCTAATCGCTTATCATGGCTTTCATACATGAAGCATCGATCGAGTGTGCAAAATCCGAACTGGATATTTTTGACCTCCCTCCAACACAGACAAGTATAGAGAAATCGCTTTTTGTAGAAGTTCAACCTATTGCGGCTCTGTCAGACAATGCACCCTTGGAATTTTTTATATCGGGCAGCGGTGAATATTATTATGATCTAAACAATACGCTGCTGTACATAAATTGCCGCATCGTCAAACAAGATAATACAGCTATCGGCGCTGACGCCAGAGTATCTTTTATAAATTACCCCCTCGCTACGCTCTTTAATCAGGTTGACATCACTCTGGGCGATCGCCTTATCTCACAGTCGGATAACCTCTACAGTTATAGAGCGTACATTGAAACGCTTTTAAATTACAGCTCACAAACATTATCATCGCAATTTACTGCTGGATTGTTCTATAAAGACACTGCAGGACATCATAATGATCGGACCTTGGATGGCGCAAATGCTGGTTTTGTCAAAAGAGCCTTTATATCAGCCAACTCTAAACCTGTAGATCTCATGGGGCCAATTTTTGGAGATATATTTAATCAACCAAAGCTCATACTTAACGGTCTTGACCTCAAGATCAAGTTGTCAAGAAATAAGGATAGTTTTTGTTTGATGTCCGCTGATGCTGAGCAATATAAAGTGCAAATCTCACACGCTGCTCTGTATGTAAAACGAGTGCAGGTCTCTCCAGCTGTACGAATAGGCCACAGTCAGGCCCTACTAGCTGCCACCGCCAAATACGCTATTGATAGGGCCTGCATGAAAGTATACAGTATACCGGCTGGTACACGTATTTCAAACCACGAGAACCTCTTCTTAGGCCAAATTCCTTCAACAGTAATATTAGGATTTGTAGATAATGAAGCATTTAGTGGCTCATATAATAAAAATCCTTTGTGCTTTGCTCATTTCAACATAAGCCAGACAGCAATTTATGTCGATGGCCAACAAATACCAGCACGGCCATACCAACCTAATTTCAATGTTGATTTAGCCGTTCGAGAGTTTATGTCGTTAGCCCAGATTTCTGGGAAACAAAGGTCCGATTCTGCTTTGGCAATAGACCGTGAAGAATTTATGGATGGATTCACATTATTTGCGTTTGATTTATCCCCCGATCAAGAGCCCGGTGGTCATTTCTCGCTTGTGAAAACCGGTAACCTACGCGCTGAAGTGCGATTTGCGGTAGCTACACCACATACTGTAAATATGATCGTATATGCTCTCAGCTCAACTATACTTGAAATCAACAACAGAAGAGAAGTATTATTTGATTATATCTAATTATGAATACCCTGCAACTCACAAATCTGCTGAAGTCCGATCGTTATACAGAACGTATATTTGCTGGTGTGTTTCCGTGTGATTTGCTACCGTCATATAGAGTGAATCAGAGACCCGCTGCTTACATCGTGAACACAGACACCGCCAGTCAAAGCGGCCGTCATTGGATATTAATTGTACTCTGCGATGATAAGAAGGCAATATTCTTTGATAGTTATGGCTACCCGCCTTGTTCCATAATTTTTCCTGCTGAGTTTGTAAGCTTCTTAAACAGAAACGCTGAACTATATTGTTATCAAAATAATAAATTACAATCAACATATTCACGTGTTTGCGGGCAGTACTGCGTTTACATTTTGTACCATTTAGCACGGGGTAAATCATTCGATAAAATATTACAATGCTTTACTACTGATTCAAACAGTAATGACCGTATAGTATCTGCTTTTGTAAAAGCTAAATTATCTAATCACACTGACTTTTCAATTTGTCTACATAAGCAGTTTTGCATAGCTCTTTGCAACCATTGATGAGCCTGTAGTATGGTATCTCTCAACACAGCTGTATGGTCATTTGTATGTAAGCAAAATTAAGCTAGTTAAGCAGCCTGGCACAGTATTGTATGGTCAGCAATATAGCTTTACAGAAGATGATATTTGACCCTATAAGCATAAATGATGTGTTCTAATGCTCTCATGATATTCTGTAAATGTATCAGATTGTTCTGTGACTGAGCCATTGAAAATGTATTTGGTTTTTATCTAAAATGTAATTGCTTTTTGGTCTCAATAAACTTTTTAAACTTTTAATGTGTCTGTCTTTTATACAAACAGTATAACTTTATACTCGGTGACTTATAAAACATGATTAATAGCCCAGGTCAGGTAATAGTGGGATTGAGCATGTACATAATATACCCAATCAAAATCAAATACACACTTGAATGATAGTAGATAATATTATATTAGCTAATATTACACTAGCAGAATAATATTATTATAGTAACTAATATTATACAAGCTCAATTACACTAGCAGCGTTTTGATATTGAAACAATAAATATATCAGTAGCAGAATAATATTATTATAGTAACTAATATTATACAGGCTCAATTACGCTAGCAGAGTTTTGATATAAAACAATAAATATATCACTGGCAATAAAAGAGAACACATGTCATGACGCATTACAGATTACTGTTTCAAAAAATCCTGACATATTATACATTGTGAAATACACTAGTAGAGTTAAATACAACTCTAATATGATATAATAGCAATATTCTATTAACTAATAGTGTGTATGCTATCCTGTTTTTCCTCTTTGCACACACTGCAGTTTCTGACCCTGTTAATTGTGACATGTAATCTCTGGACACAGCCATGGACAGCATTTCAGGCTTATCATTTCTTGTTAGTTGTGGTCATCACACAGGCTAAAAGCAGTTAATCAAACTCACACACTAATGTATGGTCATTCACATTTTTGCTAGATGTGGGCACACGCAAGATAAAGGGACTTAATCAGAGTGACACACGATCCTATGCTCAGCACTGTAGTTTCTAAAGAATATGCTATTTGAAACTTTTAAGCCCAAATGTAGAAAAGCGCTTTATAAGCAGTTCTCTACACCGTCTATTCAACTGCTGGTGTTAATTGTAAGCTGTAATACACACTCTATAATATCAGTCCTATGAACTAATATTATAGAGTGTGAATTACACCACCAAGATTTATCAAAAGCCAATAAATATATCACGAATATAGATTGTGAATTACAACACCAAGATTTATCAAAATCCAATAAATATATCACGAATCAATAAAAGAAAACACATTTTGATACACTTTTATAGATAAGGGGCGTACTACAGCACAACTTTGACACATTTTGATAGGGGCGGGGCACCTGTCAGATTACTTTTGATGGATCATGTGTAATGCACACTACTTATAAGTAGTGCACTTTATATGTCCCTCCACACTATGATCCTTACCTACCATGCATTTTGTATACTTGCTTTCCTCACTATGATCGCCATTTTTTCACCTTCTATGCCCATTCTTATTTAAATAAACTTTACATATTTTTGTGAATTTAGTGGATTCATGACTCTCCTAGTTGTAGGAATAAAGGGAACCTGTCAGATGCAAAATGCACCCAGAACCACGAGCTTAGACTCAGTGCGCATGATCAGAAGTCCCCATACTTCCGGTCATGTGATGTGCACTATGAAGCTGGGTGTACGCGTCCCGGCTTCAAAGAGATTTATTGCGCATGACCGGAACTACCGGGATTTCTGATCATGCGCACTGAGCCCAAGTCCAGTGTTTGAGAGGTGGTGACAACGGACACAGGTACACGTGTCACCACTGATGACGCTAGGCAATGTGCATTGCACAGCATGTAGCACGCCCCTGTGGGAGTGCAAACATGCCAAGAGGGTGGAATGAGCGCAAGAACTAACGCCCCTGTGACTAGTTTCTGTGCTTATTAGCATATCATAAAGGATATTTAGAAATATTTTTCTAAAGATTTCTTTATGTTTCCTACTAGATACAGGGGCAGTTAGGCAGGGATTAGCAATATACTCCTGTAGGGAGATCAGGGCTATGCTCACCCCTGCAGAAGTAGCAGGCACATCCAAGGTTATGTATAATGCTGTGTTATGTAATATGTTGTATGGTATTTAGTATAAAAGGCCACCAGGTGGTGGTATGTCTCAAGAACAGTAGCCCTGGATAGATAGAGGCCCAAAATTGTTGATTCTGATCCTAAGGGTCACTCCTACGATCACGGACATGCGGGATCCTGTACTAAAGGATTAGCTAATTAGGTCCCCAGAAGTGGATTATAGTCCGACCATTCGGGGGAAGGTGTCTGTATTCTCCTGGATTGAAAAAGCCGACGATTCCCTCTGTGAGACCGAAGGTCAGTTTTGCCCTCAGGGGAAGGGCATGTCTTGGTCCTGGCCTGAGCACAGACGGAGGAGTGCCGTCAAGCGTGGTGCTTCATATGCGCAAACAGTCCCTGTGTGTGGGATGGAGTGTCCAAAAAGACTATATGATTCAGTCCATGCTACAGTGATATTAGACAGAAGGATGAGGGGCCTAGTGGAGTCTTGCCAGGAAAACAGTCGGCTGTTAAATTCAATACTAAAGTGGAGTTTGGAGGGAACCTCTATGGGACCACGAACGGTGCCCGTGTAAAGGAGAAAGGAACGGTGGAGGTGAATGCTATTGGTGTTGAGAGGAGAAAGAGGAAAGTTATGAAAAGAGATGCTGTATCCATTGAGAAGAAACCAAGTAAAGTTATGTTGTTTAAAGAGAGATCTGTGTTGCGGCATTTATTGTCTCAGAGTGAACGTGAAGCCCAGAGTGGATTATGCAGAGCCCATCCTTCAAGTGGTGCGGCGATGGGGAGGCATGGGGTTAGCGATCGTCTGCGCTGTGGCCTGTTGACCCCTGAACACACGGCTACCACTGCCTGCCCCGTGCCTCCCACACACCCAGAAATGCTCGTGGTTCTGGGTGCATATTGCACCTGATAGGTTCCCTTTAATGATTAGCTTGAAGTTTCCACCCCTGCACTATTTGATTTAGTGTTTCCTTGTCTCCCACCTATAATTATAGGTGACATGAGGCTGACCATGTCAGTTCAGATGTTTTTGAAAGTATAAAAAACAAAAGCAGCTTAATTTAAAACATGACAAACCAGAAAGACAAAAACTGCAATGTAAAAAATGCAAGTAAAATGCAAGTAACCCAATAGGTGCAGAAATGCTGCAACATCAAATATTCATCAAATACTCTTCGTGGGAATGTTGCCTAACAGACAAACACCATCAGACCATAATAAAATATTACAAGCATATCCAGTAGTGATATTATCGCCATACTGATCATTAACCAAGATCACTGTACTAGGACTAATCCCACCATGCAGCGACCATATGTTTTTTGCAGAGCACAGATATAAAACTCATACTTCCATTATATGTGTATACTGTTTAGAACCTGGGTAGAATCAGAAGGTACTGGTCAAGTTGAGGCAAGATGGCGGGCAGGGGCAGCAGTTCCATGCTACACTAAGCACATAAGAAAGCAGGAGGGCATGGCTCCTTCTGCCTTTAGTGATAGGACAGGAAGGAGCGCTAGGGCTAAGCCTGTTGGGAAGGCAGATTTACCTTGTAGACCACCAGCCTCCACGTAAATGCACCATCTCCTCATTTGTGGCCTGAGCAGAGCTTAGCGCCGCAAACATACGGTTCAGCCAATCCTCTCCTTCCTGTTGCGCTCTTACAAACATCAAAGCATCTGTCACTCCATACCTTCCACTAGTAATCACCAACGCTACTAGGACCCAGGCTGGGGAGGAAATGGAAGCCTCAAATCAGGCTATATTGTATATACACTGTTTCCCAAAAATAAGACTTTTTAAAAGTAGGATTTTATTTGGGCTTTTTTAAGTAAAATATAAGCACTGCTCCAAAAAAAGCCCTAGTTGGGGTTCCATAAGGAAATGTCCAAGCCGTTAAAAAAGTTAAAGAATACAGCAGGACTCTTAATCAAAGAAAGCAGACACCCCCAAAAGAAGGTAGAGACTCCCCCAAACAAAAGAGAAATACAAAGAACAAAAACAACAAACTCACCAGACCACAAAAAATTACAATGGCAAGTGCCGATGGTGGATGGGTTCTCACACAGAGATCTTCCTTGCTGTTCCAGCTGCATTACATCTCTCACAAACAGATCAGGTACCAGTATCACTCTGCATGAGTGATATTGCTTTCAGTCACCAGGCACAGCCAACCGCTGTAGAACACAGGGGAACATGACAGTGACTCAGATTTCTATGTGAGAGACCATTCACCCTCCAACTTTGTTTGGGGTCTGCTAGATTTTTTTAGGGGGTGACTGCTTTCTTTTGGGGGTAAACGTAGTAGTACATGGAGAATAATAAGTTTAAGCAGGGAAGAAGAAGAGAGAAGAAGATTCTTGTCATCAGCATCTCTGGCTCTTTTAATGCATCTCATGATGATGTCTGCTGTATATCTTACTTTACCCTATAAAGCAGCTTTATTCTTCAAAACACATTGTCATTTTAGACCAATGCATTTGATATTAATACCTCTGAACCTCATCTGCTATCATTACAAGGCAGCTCCAGTTCACATTTTCCACATTTCTCCCATAATTAAAGGCCACAGGTTTACTTACGACGACCTTGCTTACAGCAAACGTAAGTAGGCCCGTAAGTGAAAATGGCCAAATTATGCACAAAGTGTGAATATTTTGTGTGGCCACCATTATTTTTAAGCACGGCCTTAACTCTCTTGAGCATGAGGTTCATAAGAGCTTCACAGGATCCTCTTCCGTCCTCCTCCATGACGACATAACACAGCTGGTGGATTTTAGAGACCTTGTGCTCCTCCACCTTCTATTTGAGCAAATCCCAAAAATGCTCTGTAGGATTTAGGTCTGGAGAGGCCAGTCCAGCACCTTTACCCTTATTTATTTTGCAAGGCAGTGGTGAACTTGGTGGTCTCTTTCTGTTCGTTATGTTGGAGTACAAAGCGAGACAATCATATTCATTCAGTATGTTACAGTACATGTTGGCATTCATGGTTCCTTCAATGAACTATAGTTCCAAACAGCCGGCATCATGCAGCCCAAAACCATGACCCTCCACCTCGATGCCTGACTGTAGGCAGTACACACTTGACTTTGTACTCCTCACCTGGTTGCCGCCACACACATTTGACACCATCTGAACCCAGTAAGTCTATCTTGGTCTCATCAGACTACAGGACATGATTCCAGTAATCCTTAGTCTGCTTGTCTTTAGCAATCTGTTTGTGCAATTTCTTGTACATCATTTTAAGAACAGGCATTCTTCTTGGGCAACAGCTACATAGCTATGCAGAGCAGTGTGATGCAGTGTGCGGCATATGGTCTGAGCACTGACAGGCGGACCCCCCACCCCTGTATCCTCTGCAGTGTGCGGCGTATGGTCTGAGCACTGACAGACGGACCCCCCACCCCTGTAACCTCTGCAGTGTGCGACATATGGTCTGAGCACTCATACATCTATTTATAAAAGATGAAATCTGGATATGACGCTGAGCTCGTGCACTCAACTTCTTTGGTTGGAGTGGAATTTGTCTTGTTAAACTGCTATATGGTCTTGGCCATCGTGGTGCAGCCCAGTTTCAGAGTGTTGACAATCTTCTTATAGCCTCGGCCATCTTTATGTATAGCAACCATTCTTTTTTTCAGATCCTCAGAGAATTATTTGCCATAAGGGGCCATGTTGAACTTCCAGTGTGTGTGTGAGCGATAACACCTAATCTAACACACCTGAGACCTTGTAATACTAAAGAGTCACATAACACCGGGGAAGAATATGGGTAATTGGGCACAATTTGTCCATTTTCACTTAAGGGTGTACTCACTTTTGTTGCCAACGATTGTGAAATTAATGGCTGTGTGTTCAGTTATTTAGAGGGCAACAGATTTACGCTGTTATACAAGCTGCGCACTGACATTGTACATTGTATCACAGGGTCAGATATTCAGTGTTGTCCCATGAAAATATATAATAAAATATTTACAAATATGTACATACTTATAGATATTTTTATATACAGGTACTAACTGGGGATTGATAAATGCCAAAATAATGTGCCCAAAAATGAATTTGCTAAACAATTTAAGTGATAATAACCTGACATGACACTGCAGAGAGAAAACTAGAATTTGCACTCTTTTTTAAATAGATTTTTTATTTAAAAAAAAAATAGTAATCAATAAACATATACATACTGTACCCTGTAAAGAGGTAATCACATCTAATAAGAATAACAATGAAGCAAATGATGGAATTATTTGTTTTATTTATGTCAGTGTTATAAAAGTCCTATATATATTAAATTCTATATTTACTGAAAAGAAAATAGAGATTAAGAAATTTCAAACTTCTCCCACAAAAAAGGCTATGTAGGCAAAAAATAATAAAAAAAATTATGGCTGGCAGAATGTGGAAAGGAAAAAAAAAATCTAAAGTACTTAAAAGAAAAATAAACTCTTTAATAGTATTTTTTTTTTTTTTTTAAATGGTTCTAAAATGGGTTCTTCTGAGGAAAATCTTAATATAGCTGCAATTTACTGACTCAACTCTGCAACCATGTGGAGATCAAATGCAATGTGAACCCAGCCTAAAGGCTGCTTTACACGCAGCGACATCGCTAGCGATGTCGCTCATGAAAGCACCCGCCCCTGTCGTTTGTGCGTCACGGGCAAATCGCTGCCCGTGGCGCACAACATCACCGGTACACGTCACAAGGACTTACCTGCCTAATGATGTCGCTGTGGCCGGCAAACAGCCTCTTTTCTAAGGTGGCGGTTCATGCGGCGTCACAGCGACGTCACACGGCAGGCGTCCAATTGAAGCGGGGGGGCGGAGAGCAGCCACAGGAAAGTCACGCCCACCTTGTTGCCGGAGGACACAGGTACGGTGTTGTTCGTCGTTCCTGGGGTGTCACACGTAGCGATGTGTGCTGCCTCAGGAACGACGAACAACCTGCGTCCTGCACCATCAACGATATTTGGGATTTCAACGACGTGTCAACGATCAACGATTAAGTGAGTATTTTTGATAGTTAGCGGTCGCTTGTACATGTCACACGCAACGACGTCCTTAACGAGGCCGGATGTGCGTCACGAATTCCGTGATCCCAACGACATCTTGTTAGCGATATCGTTGCGTGTAAAGCCCTCTTTACAGTTAATACTGTACTCTGTGACCTTTTTAATTTGTGGAGGACTCTCCAGTATCTTCTCTGTTGGGATGATGAAGATGATGGTTGCTGTATGGCCAAAGCAAAACAGTTCATTTTCCTATAGTATGTGACCATGGAATGATTCTGCTGAAAGCTGAAATCTGCAACAATTTCAACAAGCTCTTAAGCTCCTCTACTAGTGGCTGAAAGCAGCCAGAATGATGTCACCTTCCAAGATGCTATTTCCTTGCAGATATACAGTTAATCTTCAGGTTAATAGTGTTACAATGCTGCATGGCCACCTTTCTTAAAGTGCCCCTACTGGGAGAAAATTTATTTTTTTTCTCCTGGGAGCCGTTAGGTTTTAGTCATAGGGGCGTGCATGGAGCAGCTTAAGTCACCGGTTACAGCCACTACGGTGAACAGTGACTGTAAGCACGCCCCAGCAGTTTGATTGACATTTGGCAACATGTATGTGAAGAGCAAGCTGTCAATCAAAATGTTGGGCGTGCTTACAGTCACAGTATAGGAAGTGGTGACTTAAGCTGCTCCACCCTATGACTGAAAGTCAGCAACTCCTGCAAGCCAATAAGTTTTCACAGGTCAGCATACTTTAAGTAAGCATTGTAACACAATGTAACTGTAGAGTAACCCTATATCTGCAGGTAAATAGCATTTTCCGAGTTGACAGGTTCCCTTTAAACTTATTTGGTATTGTATATCAGAGAAACTGATTTTGTCGCGGGCGGGGAGGGTACGCTGCGCTCACCACACTCGGGTCCGGCGCTGCTGCTGCTTCGCTTGCTGCTCGGTGGCTCGAGCGGTGGGCCGGATCCGGGGACTCGAGCGGCGCTCCTCGCCCGTGAGTGAAAAAGGGAATGGTTTTGGGGATTTATTGTCCGTGACGCCACCCACGGTTGTGGTGAGGTTGTGACACCACCGCTGCTCTGGATGGGGATCCCGGGAGCGATGACAGGGAGCGGAGCAGCTTGGATGTTGTTTTTCCCCTCCGTGGGTAGGGGGGTGGGTTGTCCCAGGGCCCGGTGAGGGAGGAATGGCAGGTTGGTTACGGGGCCTGGTGAGGTGCAGGGTCGCGGAGGCAGCACGGTGCCGCGCGGCACGGTGGTACTCACTCAGCCAATGATGAATGCCAAGTCTCCGGTAAAACAAACGGCTGGATGGACGGGTCCTACAGACGGCTGCGGTGGTTCTTCTCCCGGTAGGTTGGCGGTGACTGCCTTTCCCTGCACCTGTGTTATGTTCTCGGTTCTGGTGGCTTCCCACCGGTAACCCGCTCCCCAGCTTGGATGGAGGCTGAGGGAGCCCCTTTTGCCCGCAGGCTCTGGCCCTGGGAACTGTAGCCTTGGCGGTGACTGTATTTCCCTTCACGGTTTGAGCGGTTGCCTTCAATCGGGTCTTGACTGCTGGGAAACCCCGGAGGTTCCCTTCGCTAACGGATTTGACTGGTTTTACGGTGACTCCAAGCCTGGTCGGGGTCCGTAGGCCCTGCCGAATGGTGCTGGCTTCTCTTCGCTCCCCGATCCGGTACCGGCGGGCCACCACCCGTCCCCTGTCCTTACGGTTCACATCAATCAGCTCCTCCTGCAGACGGTCACCACCGTCTGCCAACCTTGCTGTATGTGCCCGGGCCACGCACCCGGACACCGTCAGTCTGCTCCGCTACCACTTCACTCCTCAACTTCAACTCCACTCCCTTCCTTTTCCCGCCTCCAGGACTGTGAACTCCTCGGTGGGTGGGGCCAACCGCCTGGCTCCACCCCCTGGTGTGGACATCAGCCCCTGGAGGGAGGCAACAAGGATTTTTGTCTGACTTTGATGTGCCTAGCCGGGGTGTGGGGTGTGTTGTTGCAGTACCTGTGACGTCCTGGCTTTTCCAGGGCGCCACAATTTCTAACAACTATAAAAGTTGTGTTAAACAATTAATTAGACCTAAAATACTGTGCTGATAAAACTTCAGGGTTTTCTGGGATTTTGTAACAGTTCACCAAGAGTTGGGAATATTGTAAAAATAAAAATTTACAATTACCTAACCCTTTCATTATCCATAATTTCAATCCTACTGTCTGTAAATCCCTGTATGGTCCATCATGTATGTGACTGCTGCAACTAATCTCTGTCCTTGGGGGTGACATTTTTGCCTAATTTTAAAAAACTTAAAAAACAAATTCTGGAAAACTTCATTAAAACAGTTCTCTGATAAACAGAAGACATCATCTATCTACATGATGGAAGATAAATGTGTGTTCCTTGGGGGGGAACAGTTAGTGAGACCTAAAGAATCTAAAGAACAAGGGCCTAAAGTTCATTGTGTGAATGCTGTGATAGTGAGCATGTGCGACCACAACTTCTATAGACAGTGATTGGAGCGGTGGTCGCACACGCTCACTACTGGTCCCATTCACAAAGGGGACTTGGGGACCTCTGTTCTCTTGATTGATGAGGGTCCCAGAAGCTATTTCTTGTGGAAATGTCATATATCTTGTTATGATACAACTCCTCTAAGGTTGTGTTCAGCTTCATTATTAAGAGTTTAAGTGCATAAATAAGACCATATTAGTAGGCATATCATGGGTATTTTATTGTAGAACCTACAGTATATACTCGATATGTATATAAAGACTTTATGGTACACATCATATTACACAGTCAGAAACGGACCACTGGGCAAGAACAATATATGAGCCCTTTTCAGTCCAATAACTCATCAAAATTCACAATTCCACCTGTTTTGAAAGTGGAAATGGGCCCCACAACCTCTTGGACCCC
The DNA here is from genome assembly GCF_048569485.1 of Anomaloglossus baeobatrachus. Lineage (NCBI taxonomy): Eukaryota > Metazoa > Chordata > Amphibia > Anura > Aromobatidae > Anomaloglossus > Anomaloglossus baeobatrachus. The sequence goes on from NC_134362.1 coordinate 27,426,697, forward strand.
TGGTTGCACCACAATGATATGTGCACCCCGTTATAGAAAAAAAAGTTTTAGAATGATAAAATGATCATATGTCAGGGCTGGCAGTGCCTCAGGGAATTGATGGCTGTTCTTGGGATGATTCAGTTTGTGAAGTGTAATGCACTGTGTGGATGATCGCATTCTCACTTCTTTCCTCAGTCACGTTCTGATCATCAGTGTTCACGTTCTTACTTCTGATTATATCTAGAGTGCAGCAGTGCAGAAATATGTACTGAGCCTAGAACGGGAGACACATATGGTATTTATAAGCTGACCATCAGAAAAAAAAACGTAAAAGGTTTCTCCGAGGTTTATATAAATAAAGCTTATGATAAGTTCTACAACATCCCAATAGACTTTGTGTAATAATTCTTCACTCTTTTCAATATATTACTATGTTGTCAGTGAATGAGAATGTTCTTCCTTACTTTAGGTGGCATTTATTGTCTCAAGCACTGACGTCATCTCGACAGCACTATAGCGAATATCGGAACTCTAAAGTATATTCTATATAGCATGTATACAGTTTAAATTTCATGTATTCTATGTTTGCACATATCTTGGTGTACCGCCCCAGTGTCAGCAGCTGAGACTGCTCGGATCCGGATCCGCGGTGGCTCGAGGGGTCTGCGGACCCGGGAAGAGTCGCGTGGTCACTCGAAATAAAAGGGGGGTGTTTACAGGGGATTTTGTGTTTAGAGTTCGTGATGCCACCCACGGTGTGTGGTAAGGTGGAGTACCACCGCTGCTGTTGGGAGCGCCCGGTGGCGATGGGATGGCAGCCAGGTGTTTAACCCCTTCGTGGGTAGGGGGAATGCCCCGGGGCTCGGTGATGGTAAGAGGGGAATGCCATTGGGGAGGAAAGGGTCACTGCGTACTCACTCAGTCCAATAGCACTGACACCGACAACTTGTAAACCGAAATCTGAGCACCGTTGTAGCAGGGAGGGAGCACGCTTGGATCCCGTGCCCGATGGTGTTGCTTGTTTGCCAAGGGAAAGGTCACAGGCTCTTTCTTTACTGGTTGGCCCCTGTAGTATAGAACTAGTCGGATCCCGCTCACCCATATGGCTAACGAGTGAGCTTGCTCTCCAGGTTCACGCTTAGTATTTTCTGGACTGAGTATTGGGAAAGTCCTATCCCCCTCGTTGAGCTTGGACCCCGATTTTGGAGCGGGTGGAGGACAAATCTTGAAGACTTCACCCTCGTCAAGTAAATTAACAGGACGCTTGAAGCTACTTCCCAGCCTAGGGTCCACGTACCCCGCTGTGCCCAGGCCCCTGCCCAGAGATGGCTCAAGGCCGCCGGCTGCCCTCTTTGGCAGTTCCTTGCCCCTTGACATGATCCCCTGCAACCGGGGTTCCGTCTGCCACCTAGTATTAACAGGTAGCCCAGCTCCTGACCTCTCCACTTGAGAGTCACTCCACAACTAACTGCTCCTGACACTCCTGACCCTCCCTAACCAACCCCCCAGGTGGGCGGCCCTATTCCCTTCAGGCTACCCATTGGTGTGTCTGGTGGGTGGGGTGCAGAGTGTTTGTAGGATTTTTGATTGGCTTGTTCTTAGCAACACCAAAGGTCAGGGACCCGTAACCAAGGAGGATGTGGATAACGTGCAGAAGGGCAGATTGCACAATACCCTGTGACGACCTGATAGGCCAGGGCATCACATTGGTGCTTACAGAGTACTGCTGTATTCTTTTGCTTGTGTTTTGTGTATTTATAGCAGCTGGCACCTGTTCACACTTGCTATGCTATATTTGGAGATGCAGTCTTTTTTTCCCAGTTTATATTGGAGGTATAGACAGCCTCCTATTCTGATTGTGCTCTCCTCCCATCAGCCCCAGGGTGCTAGATTTTACCTGCCCATATATTTGTAGACTTTTAGTCCAGGAAAGGCATAAAATAGGATAGGGTCCCATCAAACAAAGGTCACCTTGTCGCGGTTGATGGGCACACATGAATTAGACAATTTGTGCACTAAGTACCTTCCTTTTTATAAAGTCTGTTCTATATAGCATTTATGCAGTTCTAATTTCATGTATTCTATGTCTGAAGCTCTGTCCGAGTTGAAGTTGAAAACCGGTCAAGCTTGTGCAGCTGACTTGCTGTGCAGACCGATTTTGTAGAGAGGAGGGGGAGATTGATGACATTGGTGACCGCAGTAACCACCACCAATATGGAAAGGTTAAAGGGAAAGAGCAGATATGAGAATATGAGGGGGTGAAGGGTTAGTGCTGTATGTGTGGTGCCCCTGAGGGTCCAGTTGCCACAGAAGTACTGCACCTCAGCCAGAGATGTGATATCCCATTCCCTGGTAAGGAGGAGGTCACAGGCCATTGTACACACACACTCTTAGTATAGCTACACCACTTCAGGCCATGGTTAGGGCGAGATTGCTCCTTCGGGAGAGCTCAGTCCCAGAGCCAGTCTGGGGGTGAGGTTCGTTAGTGGGTGGACACTTAGAACAGAGTGCAGAACGAAGTAGGAAGCGGGAGGGTGAGGTCCTGAGGACTAGAGCCAGAGGAGCTTGTCCTAGGACAAGGAGAAAGAAAGGAAGAAGGGGTCCTAGAGTCATGGGAAGTGAGAGATCCACCCGTGGACTCACAGCCAATGCACCGGTGTGGAGGAACTAGGCCATAAGGGGACCGGCCCCTAGACTAGTGGAGAACTAAAAGGCTCAGCTAGTAAAACCGAAAGCTGAGATAACTTTATGTGCCGAAGCCACAACCACATGCAAATCCGCTGAAAAGGTGACCACAGAGGGCCAGGGGATTAGGCAAAAGAGCCTCCCAGACAAGACCCGCAGACACCGGCTCAGGGCACTGTATGTGACGCAGGGCAGGAGGGCGAAGCCAGCATAGGAAGATGACCAGGAAAGAGACACAGAAAGGGACACCAGTCTTGTGCCTCCAAATTACCTGGGAATTGACTGGATCCTGTCACCGCAGGACTCAGCACTCCAAGGGCAGCATTCTGCCTGGACGGGGAAAGTTTCAAGCTTCCCTGGCCACAAAGCGCCCTGGAGCACATTTAGGATCCGGGGCCTTGGATCACTTCAGACCCCACAGCGGAACTGCGGCACCTGCATACAGGGACAAGAGCTCAACTGGTGAAACCAGGGTCCCCTCGTAGCTTCAAGCCAGGGGATCCACAGCACAGGCGTTACAAGGAGGGAACCCAACAAACACCACACCGGACTGATCTCTAAACGGGTTCAGGTTCGATGGAGCCCATCACAGCAAGTGACCCGGTATTACCTGGGTGAGCAGCAGAGCACCAAAAGTGAGTAAACAACCTGGAACCGAGCCATAGACTCAGAGCGATACCATCCACAGCTATTATTACCATCTGCCCCGGAGGACAGCGACAGCAGTGGCGGCCCATTCCCTGGCCGCAAACCACGGGTGTTGTCACGAGATTCCCCTCACTACTACCCCATCATCCTTCCCCAGCCATCTTCCGTACGCCTCGGGGCAACGGAGCCGGGCTAGGCTGCCCATGACAGCGACAGTCGACGGCCCGGCATTGAGTAGGCTAACCGCCTGCCCCGTGGGGTGCAACATATGCCAAGTCTAGTTTTGCACAGATGTTCATGTAATCTACTTTCGTGTACGGAATATTAAAGTCACAGGCAGGTCACTCACTCAGATGTCATGCAAGAACGCAGTTTGCATAAAAAAAAGTCAACTAAATGTTTTAGGAGAGACGGGAGTCCCGGTCTCTGCTTTGCATTAGTCCAACCTACATACAACTTCAAGCGATCATATCTATGAAATAAAAAAAAACAATTTTTTTAATTAAAGTGGCTGTCAGGTACTGTTCAATTCACCAGTAAGTGGTTAGCGGCATTGACAATGTTGCATTTGCACATACATACTAGCATGCATGAATAATGCATAGGACAGGTGCAAAATACCTGAATATACCTCCTGGCATGTATGTAGAGACACGACGTTGTCCGCGGCACTTACCTCCCAATGTGAAAGTGAGCGCCACCGAACAATCTTTTGGAACCTTTTGCTAAAAAGCTTTTAACTATTTTAATAGCAGAAATCGCACTAACCTCTGTTTGCACCATTAACGGCCGATACGAATGCATTTTATAGACGGTTCCACAAACATCAACCTTTTTTTCACATTCCAGCTGATTAATAATACAATCAAGAGCTATGAAGATCCCAGATCTCCCAGAGCCGGTCCTAGAAGGAAGTCATATTATATTATTCAAGGCAATGAAGAGATATTTATAAAAATAACCTTTGAATTTAATAATTTTGAATATGTGCCTTTTAAAATGTTTTATCACGGTGGCTCAGTGGTTAGCACTGCAGTCTTGCAGCGCTGGAGTCCTGGGTTCAAATCCCACCAAGGACACCATCTGCAAGGAGTTTGTATGTTCTCCCCGTGTTTGCGTGGGTTTCCTCCGGGTTCTCCGGTTTCCTCCCACACTCCAAAGACATACAGATAGGGACTCTAGATTGTGAGCCCCAATGGGGGCAGTGATGCTGATGTATGTAAAGCGCTGTGGAATTAATAGCGCTATATAAATGAATAAAATTATTATTATTATTAATTATCTCTGTGTCAGCTACCGTACTCTCTATTCACTCTTGTCGAAGAGGTTAGGAAGTAGCTAACTGATATTTGTAGCAACTATGAAGCTATTGTTTAGTCACAGAGTCACTGAGGCTGGTGGAAATATATTACCCCTGCCTACTTGTCTTATATTCCTCTCTCTTTTTTCTTGCTTATTCCTCCTACCTGCAATGGACCACAGTGGGGCAATTAGAAGAATATTCTTTCTTGTATTGCCGGACCTCATGTACAAATTGCAATAGCACTTCTCTATCGTCCATCTCACCACTCTGAGGCCATTCAGTAAAATGGAACTGTCGGACTCGATGACTTGTGCAGTTCTTCACCTGGGATGGAAAACACAGGGTATCATTTATATTACAGGATATACAACATAAACTGACTACAAAGTAGTAAAACCATGAAAATAATATTCCTCATAACCTTTTCTTAGATGCCTGTGAAATCACCTCTCCTCCCTGATGAAGCCCTAACCACACGGGTATTTATCTTTGGCGAAACGTACGTTGGATGGCTTGGGGGTAATTTCATGGGGGGATTCCCTGATTTGGGATACTTCTGTTTACCGCACTTAGCACTTTATCCTATTCATGTGACTCAGTATACACCCTCTGGACAGCGTGGCTCTTATGTTTACCTACCACTGTGTGTTTTTGATACTTCAGGATGTGCAATTTGCTTGGGCCGTATGCTGTCCTCCCTAGATTGGAGTATTTATATAAATATTGTTATTGTATATAATAGATATATTGTCTCGTACTAATAATCTATTTTTGTATACGGATGATTGTATATTATGACAGCATCGTTGTTCCCATACCCAGGGTTTGATCTCCTCTCCCATGCTCTTTTTATTGGCAATTTTTTAATTATGGCCATTTTTTTTTCTTGGTGTGTGTTTTTTCAATTTTGTATTGTCCAATAAACAGTTGTAATAATTTGCACTATACAGTACTCCCGTTCTCCTGTTTATCTTAAAGTAGTAACACAGCTACTGTATTGTATAAAGATGTTGTGCACTTACATTAGTCACCATAAAGTCTCTGATAGTCCAGCTATTGTTGATATATTCATGCATGAAAGTTACTATGATGCAACCAAATGTTTTGGCTTCTGGTTTTGGCCAATATTCTTCTCCTCGCCCCTAGAGTATATACAAATGAGAGCATGTCTTATAAACTGATTAAAAAAATCTACATATTTAACATAACCATATTTATATTAGACCATACAATAAAAGTAACAATTCTTTATGCTGCAAGGTGAGTATAAAAGCCTTTATACACCTATATTGATGGAAGGATATAAACGTAATTGGCTCTTGGAATTCAACAAAGGAAAAAAATTAATGTTAAAAAATGAAACATTCTGTTTTTATTTTTATTTCACTTCATTTACTTACTGATAGCCGTCTTCTGCCGTTTCCAGTTCTGCACCGGTCCTCTCCTGCATCATGCAACCACAATCGTGACTAGGGTTTTTTGTGTGACCGAAAGTCAGTTTCTTAAGGTAAGTCTATAAGACTTAGAACAATGTTCTCATACACTTACAGTAAGAGATGAAGTAACGGTAAAAGACAAGAAAGAGCTACAATGACAAGACTGTGAAGGGGACCGGAGCAGCGCTAGCAACGGCTGAAAACAATGACAGATTAAAACATTGACCAAAAATATAAACGAAAACAACATTCTACATATAACAGTGTGTCCCTCCCCCGCCTGTGCTCATGGTGTAATAGTCTGTCTCTCCTTGACTGTCCTGTATGTACTACTGGTGGGGGATTGTTTGTTCTTCTCAGCATGGGACTTCTCCAATCCACAACTTGGTAAACAAGACAGAGCCAGGATGTCTAAAGTCCATTCATGTATCAAATGTCCAGGGGGAGGTGGGCCCACCCCTAAGGGGCTGATCCCAGGAGAGAAGAACAATGAGACCCATGTTAGTTCAGTTAGTTGGATCTCGCTGGAGAAGGACTAGGATTTATAGCTGAGGCTGTATCCTAGAGCCTGTGTATGGACTGTGACAGATTGGAGATCAGTGGCCACGTGGGATTGTGTTTTGTTGTTCTCCCTGTTGGACTCAAGGAACTCATATAAGGACCATTGCCATATTTTCCCTGGCGTTGGAATACCGGGAGGCACCCCTGGATCTTTTGTTTTGTTGTGGACTCCTTGCAGACTTTAAGGATTTATATTTATGTTTGGTGCCTTATCTTTGTGGTTCCAATAAAGCCCTTTGGATTATTCATTGACCTGGCGTCCCATACTGCTCTGTCGCATACACCATCACAAACTGGTTGGCAGTGGCGGGATCAGAGCAGAAAGAATGGAGGACAACGGCCCATTAAGATCTGGAATCAGAACCTCAGCATACAGGAACTGGACTGTGGTGAGCCTACAAACAAAGGCCCATGAATTAGGAGTCGGCTACAAAGGACTCTCTAAGGAGCAACTAATTGAGGCGTTGGAAAACGCTTGCCTACAAGATGGCACCGAGGAACAATTTCCACAGCAAGGGGAGGAAAGATGGGAGCTGGAGGTAAATACCCCAAAAAGTCAATGGGTTGTGTGGTATGAGGAGGAGATGGCACTGCTTGGAGATGAGGCCACCATAGAAGATAAGAGGGAGGCCATTCGCAGAGCTCAAGAGAGGGCAGCATTGCTGGAGAGGAGGTTTGCAGTGGAAGCAGCTAGAGGCTCCAGACAGACTGTAACCACAGCACCCACAAGGAATTTAAGCCATTTAATGAAGCTGCAGGTAACATTGAGGGCTTCTTCCAGGACTTTGAGCATCAGTGCCGATTAATGGAAGTCCCAGAAAGAGAGCGAGTCAGACACCTGGTGGGCCTCTTGGAGGGTGGAGCTGCCGATGCCTATAGAGCTATGGACCCTCAATGGAATTGTGAATATGGGGAGATAAAACAGACCATTCTAGAACATTATGCCTTGACCCTAGATACTTATAGGACTCAGTTCCGTACGTTAGCCTGTGATGGGGAAGTGTCTTTCAAGATGTATGCCCACAGACTGAAACAAGTATGCCATTGCTGGCTGGAGAGAGAGGGGGCCTTAACTTGGGAGACATTCATCCAGGTCATCCTAAAAGAACAGTTTTATGCCAAGTACCCTACTGAGATCCGGAAATGGGTGCGCGAGAGGAGACCAGAGACAGTGGAACAAGCTGCTGCTCTAGCTGATTAGGTGCTCACTATCAAACCTCAGTGGAAGAAGTTGCTAGCAGAGGGAGCAAAAATGACCAGCTCCCCAACACCAGAGGTTCCTTGTCCTTCAGTGCCCAATGATCCTCAACCTCCTAGATCACCACCTCATGTGGATACCCGTGTGTATGTGCCTCCAGTTGTTTCTACCACATTTTTTGGAATGTGACGAGGAGAGAAAGTAGAAGAGCGAAGATGTTATAGCTGTGGGCATCTGTGGGCCACATGCCCATCTATCTAGTGAAGTCATCCTCCAAATCAACAACCACCTCCAGCACCTGCACATCCGTATCAGTCACCAAGGTCTCCTACCTACTTCTCCAGAAGGCAAACTGGAAGGAGTGAGACGCAGCGCAGATGTTATCAATGTGGGCAGCCTGGTCATCTGCAAGCTCACTGTCCAGGTGTTCGGAGGCAGAACAGCTGCAGACCACCTTTGCCTGTCCATTATCTACAGACACCCTCAGTAGGAGAAGAGCTGGATTCAGGCCCTGATGATTTGCCAAGTGACTCTGATATGTTGACTTCCTTACCAGGAGTCTATAGAGTGCAAACCACAGCCACCTGTTATTATGATCTTCAGCATAAACATCTACAGGAGGTCGTCCTGGATGGCCAAAAAGTTCTTGGCTTTCGTGACACTGGGGCTTTTCTCACCATAGCAGATCCCCGAGTAATTCAACCAGAAGCAATTCAAAAGGGACCAGGAATTGCCATTGAATTGGCTGGAGGTACTCAGAGATATATTCCAAGAGCGAGTGTGACCCTGGATTATGGCTTTGGGGCAAAACAATGCATGATCGGTGTGATGAGCGGCCTTCCTGCAGACATTCTCCTAGGCAATGATGTGGGAGATATACAATGCCGATTTGTGGGTGCAGGAAGCAGCGTTTAAGTGAAGGAGGATACAAACTGGAGCCGAACATTCAACCCTACATCTTCACCATACGCTAAAGAACCTGGAGCCAACACCCAAAATGCAGACGGATTGTCCAGACAGGAGTATCCCTGAGTCAGGGTCGGCATGTTTATGTGTACTTGACAAGCGACCTGTTGAGGTCACTAGTTCGTACACAAATTGAGGGGGGAAGGGGTTGTAACAGTGTGTCCCTCTCCCGCTTGTGCTCATGGTGTAATAGTCTGTCTCTCCTTGATTGTCCTGTATGTACTACTGGTGGGGGATTCTTTGTTCTTCTCAGCATGGGACTTCTCCAACCACAACTTGGTAAATAAGACAGAGCCAGGATGTCTAAAGTCCATTCATCTATCAAATTTCCAGGGGGGGGTGGGCCCACCCCTAAGGGCCTGATCCCAGGAGAGAAGAACAATGAGACCCATGTTAGTTCACTTAGTTGGATCTCGGCTGGAGAAGGACTAGGATTTATAGCTGAGGCTGTATCCTAGAGCCTGTGTATGGACTGTCACAGATTGGAGATCAGTGGCCACGTGGGATTGTGTTTTGTTGTTCTCCCTGTTGGACTCAAGAGACTCATATAAGGACCATTGCCATATATTCCCTGGCGTTGGAATACCGGGAGGCGCCCCTGGATCTTTTGTTTTGTTGTGGACTCCTTGCAGACTTTAAGGATTTATATTTATGTTTGGTGCTTTATCTTTGTGGTTCCAATAAAGCCCTTTGGATTGTTCATCGACCTGGCGTCCCTTACTGCTCTGTCGCATACCCCGTCACACTACAGGCCACAATCAACAACCTGATCAACTCTTTGTGAAGGAGATGTGTTGCACTGCATGAGGCAAATGGTGGTCACACCAGATACTGACTGATTTTTTGACCCACATCCTCACCCAATACTACAAAACTGCACATTTTAGAGTGGCCTTTTATTGTGGCCAGCCTAATGCACACCTGTGCAATAATCATGCGGTCTAATCAGCATCTTGATATGCTACACCTATGAGGTCGATGGATTATCTCTCCAAAGGAGAAGTGCTCAGTAACACAGATTTAGGGTATGTTCACATGAGCGTATGATTCGAACGAGTGCAATGCGAGAAAATCTCGCATTGCACTCAGACAAATGTTATTCAATAAGGGAGAGCAGATGGTCAGCTTTTTTGTCATCTGGATTCTAGTTAAGCGAAAAGTTGCAGCATGCTGCGATTGTCAAAGAGTGCCGTGTCACTTTCACCAATACAAGTTCATGGAGGCGAGAGAAACATCGGACTGTACTCAGATGACATCCGAGTGCAGTGCGATATACGCACCAGATGTCAATGGAGAAGATGGGGAGATTATTCCCTCCCTCCCTTCCACAGCTTTGATCAGATCGCAAGATCGGATCACAGTTGCATGACATTCTGCTCACGCTGGCTGCACAGCGGGAGCCGAGGGTCACTAGCATATCGCATCCAATAGACTCGCATCGGATGCCATAACATCGTGTGAATTCAGACAAATTTGTGAACAATATTTGAGAGAAAAAGGCCTTTTGTGTACAAAGAAAAAGCCTCATGAAAAATGGGAGCAAAAATAAAAGTCTTGTGTTTATTTTTTTCAATGTACTTGAATGCACACACTGAACATACAGCAAATGATAGCAACCGGATAGTGAAATAAAAAAAAAAAAAAAGCCGGGATGGGACTTTACAGCCCAATATAGGCCCGTCCAAAGATGGTTGAGTCAACTATTTGTATTTGCCTAACTTAAGTATAAATAATGAAGAATCCAGATGTAATCCAGATGTACCTGGTAATTTTCTCGCCTACTAGACAGCATTACAATAGTGGTAATGCGGTTCTCCCAAATCATGTACCAGAAGTCTTTCATGGTCCCGGGCAATGGGTGCTGAGCAGCAATAAATTCATTCTCATATGTGTATCCCTGAAGAAGAAAAATAAAACTAAAGTTAAACAAGTGCAGTAATGGTGAAAAATGATATCATATTTAACATTTTTTATTCTAATCAATCATTTGGTTCAGGGGCACAGAGGTAGAACTTTCACTCAGACCCCAGTTATGCGGGCTTTACACGCTGCGATATCGGTCCCGATATCGCCAGCGTGGGTACCCGCCCCCATCTGTTGTGCGACACAGGCAAATCGCTGCCCGTGCCACACAACATCGCCCAGACCCGTCACACTACTTACCTGCCCGGCGACATCGCTGTGACCGGCGAACCGTCTCCTTTCTAAGGGGGCGGTCCGTGCGGCATCACAGCGACGTCACTGAGCGGCCGCCCAATAGCAGCGGAGGGGCGGAGCTGAGCGGGACGTAACATCCCGCCCACCTCCTTCCTTCCGCATAGCGGCCGGGAGGCAGGTAAGGAGAGCTTCCTCGTTCCTGCGGTGTCACACGGAGCGATGTGTGCTGCCACAGGAACGAGGAACAACCTCGTTACTGCTGCAGTAACGATTTTTGAGAATGGACCCCCATGTCACCGATGAGCGATTTTGCACGTTTTTGCAACGACGCAAAATCGCTCATCGGTGTCACACGCAACGGCATCGCTAATGCGGCCGAATGTGCGTAATCAATTCCGTGACCCCAACGAGTTCGCATTAGCGATGTCGTAGCGTGTAAAGCCCCCTTAACTAAAGGCTGCTTTACACACTACGATTTATCTGACGATATGTCGTCGGGGTCACGGTTTTCGTGACGCACTTCCGTCATCGTTAGCGACGTCGCTGCGTGTGACACCTACATGCGACTCTGAACGATCGTTAAAAAAAGGTGAAAATCGTTGATCGTTGCCACGTCATTCAGTTTCAAAATATTGTTCGTCGTTTGGAACGCAGCAGACATATTGCTACGCCTGACACATTGCCAACGACGAACAACATCCACACGACCGCCTTGGTCAAACAATATATCGCTGAACGATGTAGCGTCGATTGTGAGATGTGTACATGTGACCGCTACAAAACGACCTATGAGCGATCTCGGCAAATCGTAACAACGGTCTGGGCGTGTCACATCGCTAACGAGATCGCTAGCAATATTGTTGTGTGTAAAGCAGCCTTAAGACTCTTGTAACGAGATATGACACATGGTGGGTGAGGGCTCTATTACAGATTTTGCACTGGGGCCAAGGATCCTTCAATTATGTCTCCGATCATGTTAATATCTCTCGTATTATTTATTAGAAAAGTACAATATAAACTGAGCTGATATCTATCAAAGTCTTAAGCGGACTTTACACGCTACAACAAATCTAACGATGTGTCGGCGGGGTCACGACGACTCATAAGTGACGCACATCCGGCATCGTTAGTGTTGTTGTAGCATGTGACAGCTACGTGCGATTGCGATTAAATGTAAAACCGTTTATCGCATACACGTCGTTCAAAACCTAAAAATTGAATGTCGGATTGTTCAATGTTCCCGAGGCAGCACACATCGCAGTGTGTGACACCCCGGAAACGATAAACAGATCTTACATGCGTCCAGCGGCTCCCGCCAGCAATGTGGAAGGAAGGTTGTGGGTGGGATGTTTACATCCCGCTCATCTCAGCCCCTCCGCTTCTATTGGCCGGCTGCCGTGTGACGTGGCTGTGACGCCGAACGTCCCTCCCACTCCAGGAAGTGGACGTTCGCCGCCCACATCGAGGTCGTATGGAAGGGTAAGTACGTGTGACGGCAATTAATCGTTTGTGTGATACGGTCAACAAATTGAACGTGCCAAACATACGATGGGGGCGTATCACATCGCATACAATATCGTATGCATAACTGAAAGGTGTAAAGCAGGCTTTAGATATTAAAATCGTCCACTTCATCCATTCTCAGTCATAATCGGCGCCATCATCATCCATTCTTAAGGAAGATACGTAAAAAACTTACAGGAATATAACTGGCATTAATGTAACCATCGGAGGAGTCTTCAAGAGTCGACAATGTAACTCGAGATATATCATCTGCAATTAAAAATATACATACACTTATGAAAAGACAAATATAAATAATTCTAACATATATATACATACAGTATATATATATATATATATATATATATATGTATGTAGTGTATATATACTGTATGTATATATATATATATATATATATATATATATATATATATATATAAAATATACTTTTATGAAAGAGCCACTTTTATGTGGTATTCGGCTTTGCACTCGCTGGGTGTCATGATGGCATCAGACTCTGTTCACACTGTAGAGTCTGACAAGCAACCTGAGGTCTCTTAGTTGGGCATCTGCTCTGTTTGACATCACTGCTCTCCAGTCCAGCAGGAGTTAATTCCTGCTGGCTTGTGAACTGCTGTAAGGAGCTCAGTCTGCCAATGACAATTGACAGCTGCCTTCACTCTTCATAAAGTACTGGATCCGATTGCTCCTTGCCGAATATAGCTCAGCATTGCTCCTGCAATATCGGTTCTTATTGTAGTGATCAAGAGCCTGATGATCTGTAGTGTGCTTTCCTGAGTGGTGTAGAAATATCCACATTGTTAGTTTATTTCCTCCCTCTTTTTATTTCCTCCTGGGTTTGTATTGTCTCTCCCTCGTATGTGATTGCAGTGTGTATGAGTTTTGGTTCTTTCCACTGTTTGTGTTATTTATGAGGTTTGTTTCTCCGGTCCTGGCCCTCTCCTGGTTTGGGAGAGAGGGGGTGCAAGATCAGGGCTTAAATAGGAGTTAGGGTCACTCTGGCGGCCCAGACCTAGCAACTATCAAGCTTATCCCTGGGATAAGGATACAACGTAGGGTCCCTAGTTTGAGGGTCAGCTTAGAGGTTCCTCTTCTGTTACCCTGTTTCCCCGTGACAGCCACACTGTATAATCGTACACTTTATTTACAATTGTCAACTGAATAGATTTGTTGAAGGAATAACAGAGGAACAATACCGTGCAACGTGCTAAAGAACATGCTCCAAAGAAAGAATAGGTGGATTGTTGGAGCCAATGGATATGATCTCAAGATGAGGCAATTGTGGCATTGGCCATTTTGTCTTAATATAGCAGTGTTGGGTCTGTAATATGGACAAGTGGGGACTTTGTACAGGAAAGGTTTCTCAATGGTGGTAACTTACATGGGTAGGTTGCATCTTGACGGTTCTTTTCTTTATTAGCAGCATGAAGAGCCACAGACCTTGATTGTACAATACCTACAGACTTTAGGGTCTAATGAATAAAAATATCATAAGTCACAAATTAGATATTACAACCAAATCTAAACTGTATATCATCTTTTATAAATAACCAATAAGGCTGGACCCACCAATATTGGCCGGAAGTCTACTGTGTCCAGACTCTCCTCGGGCAGATCCCTGACTCTCTCCAGTGGCAGAAACTTTTATTCTCTGGGAGAGTCTCACAGTAATTGTTCATCCGGCAGCTATCTAATGTGTATGGGGGCCTAAAGGGAATCTACCACCAAGTGTTTTGTTACCATATCTGAGAGCAGCATCATATAGGGGCAGAGATCCCGATTCCAGCAATTTGTCACTTACTGGGCTGCCTGCTGCAGTTTTGAAAAAATCATAGTTTTCTCTGTTGCAGATCTACCAGTTCTCTGAATTCTGAATTCTGTATAACCCCACCCAGTACAGTACTGATTGGAAACTTTCTTTGTCTACTGTGCATAGGAAGAAAGTTGCCAATCAGTGGTGGGGCGGGGTTATACTGTACACTGTGCATAGACAGAAAGTTGACAATTAATGGTGGGGGTGGGGTTATAATGTACACTTTGTGTAGGCAAAAAGTTGTTAATCAGTGGTGGGGTGGGGTTATACTGAACACTGTGCATAGGCAGAAAGTTGCTAATCAGTGGTGGAGTTATATTGAACACTGCATAGGCAGAAAGTTACTAATCAGTGATGGGGTTATTCTGTAAACTGTGCATAGGCATAAAGTTGCCAATGATGGGGGCTGGGTTATAGTATACTGTAAACTGTGCATAGGCAGAAAGCTGCCAATTAATGTGGAGGTGGGGTTATACTGTACACTGTGCATAGGCAGAAAGTTGCCAATCAGCATTATCCAGAGCTCATGAATATAAAGTACTTTATGACAGCAGGTTTACTAGTCTTCTATTGATAAACTCTTGCTGACAAATCTGTGATTTTGTCAAAACTACAAAAAGCAGCCCAATAAGTGACACATCGCTAGAATCAGGTTCTCTGTCTATACATAATGCTACTCTCAGATTAGGTGGTAAAAACCTTGGTAAAACTCTGCTGTATTATGCCACATTTTCCTGGCAGTTGTTTGCCAGGGATGTAGGGAGTCAGAATCTATGGAGACAAGTGCAGGACTGCACAGCATATAGAGGATACAGCCATCATTGATTTGTAGTTTTTACAGCATAGAACTGAAGCTAAATGTGCATGTACGTGCTGAGTGTCTATACATACATCGTACTCCATAATGAAGCCTGAGCACTTATTTGCTTGCAGATATTGGAACAAAGCCTCATAATTTTCCCATTCAATACAACGAATTCTAAAAAAAAGAAGATTGTAATTAACAAATAAACATTATTTTCTCAAAAATTAATAACACAAATAAAAGGGTTATTCCAAACTAAATTTTTTATTATTATTATTATTATTATTATTATTATTATTATTATTATTATTATTATTATTAGTAGTAGTAGTAGTAGTAGTAGTAGTATTATTATTATTATTATTATTATTATTATTATATGTAATCTGTGTAATTTATTATTTTTTTATTTATATTTTTTTACTATCTGTGTTTTAGACTAAATATCTTGTAAAATTAATTCTCCAGATTATCGCTGTTGTGTGGATACTTAATATGTGGGGTTTATTTTGTTATTTGAATATAATAAAATAGGTTTATATGGGGGAAAAAAGGATTTTTTTTTAGCAATTTTTGTGGTTGGGACTTTTTAATCCTTGTTACTTTTGATTCCTTTTTTTTTTAAATATAAAGGGGAAAATAAATATATAATGGGGGAAAAAACGACATCTCTATCATCTCCAGGGAGAAAACGAAAGAATTAGAAGCAGCTACAGCTGTGAGGGGAAAAGAGGACTGAGGGAAAACTGATATAATGTCACTCCCTCTCAGGAAAATAATATAAAGACGACAAGAGAGGATGCAGTATAGTGATTTGACTGAATGTCCACCATTTTATCTGAAGATAAAGAGTAAAAGAGACGGAGAAAATAGCCTCCATTTTATGAGGTAAACTGAGGGAGAGTATCTTCCAGTAATCTGTATAGTTCCATGTTGTGTGAAGAAAAGTGAGAAAGAGAAAATGTTTTATTCTGAAAAACACACAGAGAAAGAGAAAGCACATTTTCTATTTTATCTGGAGTACACAGAGAGAAAGAACGTCCTCCATTTTGTCTGAGGTAGCTGAGAGAGAAAAAGTCTCTAAATTTTAACAGGTGTTTGAGGGGAAAAAAAGAGCCTCTTCTATTTAGTCAGAATATGTTGAGAGAAAACAACATTTTACATGACGTACTTGAAAAAGATCCTTCTTCATTTTGTCTGAGGTCCATTAAGAAAGAGAAAGAGCCTTCTCAATTTTTCTGAGGTACTTGAGAAATAGCATCCTCCATTTTGTCTGAATTTATTGAGAGAATGACCCTCTTGCATTATATCTGGTGTACTTGAGAAAGACCCTTCTCCATTTTGTCTGAGGTACTTAAGAAAGAAAAAGCTGTCTCCATTTTGTCTGAGGTACACTGAGACAAAGAAAAAGCCTTTTCCATTTACTCTGAGGTACTTCAGAAAGAACCTCCTCCATTTTGTCTGAGGTACATTGAGAAAGACCCTCCTCCATTTTTTTTCTTAGGTACTTGACAAATTGCATACTCTATTTTGTTTAAATTTGTTGAGAAAATGACTCTTCCATTCTATGTGACATATTTGAGAAAGAACCTCCTCCATTTTGTCTGATTGTAAGAGAGAAAGACTCTCTTCCATTCTATCTGGTGTACTGGAGAAAGAGCCTTCTTTCTGTATTTTGTCTGGGGTACTTAAGAAAGAAAGCCTTTTCCATTTTATCTGAGGTACTTCAGAGAGAAATAGCTTCTCCATTTTATCTGAGGCATGTAAGAAAGAAATAGCCGCCTCTATTTTTTCTGAGGTACACTTACAAAGAGGCGCCTCCATTTTGTCTGATATACTTGATGAGAGAAATAGATTCATCCATTTTGTTTTGAGACCCTGACCACAGACTTTGGTTAGTGAAAAGACCAAGTTACATTGAAGAAGATGACTACCATAATACTGAGGTAACAAGACGGATAGCATTATGTGTGTGTGCTAGTGTGCTCGTGGATTATGTACATGTAAATTTTAAGAGGCATAATATGCATTAATCCCTTACTGATGCCGCCATTTTGTTCTTTTAGCCTTCCTTTTTTTTCCTCCTCTTTTCCAAGAGCCATAACTTTTTTACTTTCCCATTAACATAGCCATATGAGGGCATTTTTTGACGCACAAGTTGTAGTTTTTAATAAAACTTAATTTTACCATAAAATGAAAAAAATGGAAAAAAAAAAAAAAACAGGAAAAAAAATTCCAAATGCTGTAAAATGGTCGAAAGAAAAGCACAATTCTGTCATTGCTGTTTTGGGGGTTTGTGTTCACTTGTGTGCAGAGACCTGCAAATGTAAAAATTTTTATACTTTTTTTGCATATTTTTATATATTTTTAGTGCTTAAAAAAAAACTACAGAACTTTGTAAACATAAATTTGGTTGGTCACTATTTTCCGAGGAACCATAACTTTTTTATTTTTCTATCCATGGAGCTGTGTGATTTTTTTTTTTTTTTGGTCTCGCAAATTGTCATTTTCATTGTTGGTACATACGATGTTTTGATTGCTTTATATTGTAGCAGGGGCAGGAACAAAAAAAATAAAATAAAAATAATTGGCAATTCTGGCATTATGATGGTTTTTTTTGGCTTTTTAAGAGTATATCATACAGATTACATAATTTTATATTTTAAAAAATCTGAGTTTTGCGGATGTGTTGATACCAAATGTAAATTTTTTTAATATTATTTTATTTACTTTATTTTTCTTTTTATTCGTATTGTGTAAAGGAGCTGATTTTTATCTTATTTCTTTAACCCCTTCACCACCCAGTGATTTTCTGCTTTCCGTTTCTGTTTTTTCCTTCGTACGTTTTTTATATTTCCAACAATATAGCCATTTGAGGGCTAGTTTTTTTGCTGGGCGAGTTGTACTTTTGAATCACACCATTCATTCCGCCCCATATTGTACTGGAAAACTGAAAAAAAAAATTAAAGTACGGTGAATCTGCAAAAAAAGTGCAATTGCATGATTGTTTTTTTTTTTGTTTTTTTTTACCATGTTCACTATTTCACTATAAAACTGACCTAACATTATGATTCCCCAAGTCACTACAAGTTTGTAGATACCAAACATATATAGTTTTACTTTTAAGTGGTGGAGAAAAATTCAGAATTCTGAAAAAAAAATGGCATTTTGGCGCCATTTTCTGAGACTAAGGCGGGCTTTGCACACTACGACATCGCAGGTGCGATGTCGGTGGGGTCAAATTGAAAATGACGTACTTCCGGCATCGCATGCGACATCGTAGTGTGTAAAGGTTCGATGATACGATTAACGAGCGCAAAAGCGTCGTAATCGTATCATCGGTGCTGCGTCGGCGTAATCCATAATTACGCTGACGTGATGGTCCGATGTTGTTCCTCGCTCCTGCGGCAGCACACATTGCTGTGTATGAAGTCGCAGGAGCGAGGAACATCTCCTACCGGCGTCACCGCGGCTTCCGTAGGATATGCGGAAGGAAGGAGGTGGGCGGGATGTTTACATCCCGCTCATCTCCGCCCCTCCGCTCCTATTGGCCACCTGCCGTGTGACGTCGCTGTGACGCCGCACGACCCGTCCCCTTAATAAGGAGGCGGGTCGCCGGCCAGAGCGACGTCCCAGGACAGGTGAGTCCATGTGAAGCTGCCGTAGCGATAATGTTCGCTACGGCAGCTATCACAAGGATATCGCAGCTGCGACGGGGGCGGGGACTATCGCGCTCGGCATCGCAGCATCGGCTTGCGATGTCGCAGCGTGCAAAGTACCCCTTAGCGTTCACATTTTCGAGATCTGGCGGCTGAGTGACAGTTTGTTTTTTGGGTCTTGAGCCGATGTTTTTAATTATACCATTTTTGCATAGATGCAATATTTTGTCGTCTTTTATTGCATTTTAATGCAATGTTGCAGCAACCCAAAAAAAAAATAATACTGGCATTTTGATTTTCTTCTCAATATGCCCTCTACCGATCAGATTAATTTATTTTATATTTATCATACATTGGGCATTTCTGGATGTGGCAATACCAAATATGTGTATTTTTTTGTTTAATTTTCAATGGGACAAAAAGGGGGTGATTTGAACTTGTGTTTTTTTATTTTTTCATTTGTTTAAAAACTTTTTTTTTAATTGATTTTACAAGTCCCCTTAGGAGACTTGAAACTGATACTCTCTAATCACTTGTGCTCTTCAGAGCGATGCTTCAGCGTCAGCACCAATCTGTACAGAAGAAATGCTGATCTCCCGAGAATGCCGGGACTCAGCCGGCGTTCACAGGAAGTACTTCATGATAGTGACAGGAGTCATCAGCTGACTCCTGGCTGTCATTAAAACCCATCGGCACCCTATGATCACATCACGAGGCCGCCAATGGGGGAAGGAATAATCCGCCCTACACCAGAGTGTGTTAAATCCTGCTTGAGATAGACAGCGGGATTTAACTAGTTAACAGGCACAAGTGGATCTCCAATCCACCCGCGTCTGTTAGCTGCTCATGTCGGCTGATAAGATCAGCCGACATGTGCAGGGAAAGGAGCAGGCTCGCCGTGTGAGCCCGCATGAAAAAGACCCATACAACTTTGAACATACCGGTAAGTCCTAGGTCTTGAAGGGGTTAATCTTTTTAAAATATAAAAATTACATTTTAAAATGAAAAAATATAATTTTTTATTACTTTTTAATTTCCTTTTAATCTCCCTATTGGGCTATGAATGAGATTGATTGGTTGTATTATATTCTGATGATCTCCTATGAAGCCGTGCAACAGCCTTCAGTAGACCCCAACTTACATGGCAATTAATCGGCATTATCAGCAGGGGCAATGAAAGCCCAAATCAACTGCTCTAGGTGATCCCTACCATTAGTGGCAATCCTTAAAGTCAACATTGACCCTTTAAGGAGCCTTACCTCATGACTTTAGGATGGGATCCCAAACCAGTAACTACATTTGCATACACGTGTTTTGGGGCTTTTTGTTGCATTACCTTGTACTGTCCTTGTACGGTCTACATACTCCAGCATTCACTAGTCTATTTATTATTTTTGTAAGTATTGAACTTGTTCCTAGATACACCCCTTCCAGATTAGCTGAGCTCCTTTAACCCATTCATGACCTTGGACTTACTGGTACGTCCAAGGTCTTGTCTGTCCCTTTAATGAGGCCTCATGTTTCTTCGCACATGTTGGCTGATATGATTAGCCAACATTTGCCTCTAACAGGAGTAGGATTTAATGCAAAAGTTTTTAAAAAATATGAATAAATCTAAAAAACCCCTCAAATGTTCAAATCCCACCATTTTGCCCCAATGACAATAAAAAAAACATATTTGGTACTGCCATGTACAGAAATGCCTGCTCTATGAAAATAGAAAATAAAGTAAAGTACATCAGTAAAGTGATCAGTAAAGGACATAAGAAGAAAATAAATTCATAATGCCAGAACTATAGTTTTTGGTTATCACAACATTGCAATAAAATGCAATAAGAAGCGATCAAAACATAACATCTACCCCAAAATGGTATAATAAAAAAGTCATCTAAGGATGCAAAAAATAAGTCATTAAAATGCCCCAGATCCTGAAAAATGAGAATGTTACGGGTCTCCGAAAAAGGAGACAAAAGCGCAGGGTTACGTTTTTTTGACAAATTTCAAATTTATTTTCACTACTTAAATAAAAAAAGAAAAAAAAAACTTTACATATTTGGTATCAACAAACTCGTACTGACCTGGTGAATTATACTCACAGGTCAGTTTTACCGTAAAGGGAGCATGGTAAATAAAAAAAACAAAAACAATTGTGAAATTGCACTTTTTTTTGCAATTTCACCACACTTGGATTTTTTCCCCCATTTTCCTATACAATATGTGGCAGAATGAATAATGTCATTCAAAAGTACAACTCATCCTGCTAAAAAACAAGAGCTCATGTGGCTATATTGACTGATAAATAAAAAAAAGTGATGGCTCTTCAAAGAAAGGGAGGAAAAAAACGAAAAATGGATAATCACCGGGTGGTGAGCAGTTAATGCAGTGGGGCAATTACTTTTTCCTACATGACATTACTGCAGAGTTCCCCAATTTTTGGACTCTGTTGTAAAAAAAAAATTACGTTTACAAGTGAGCAAAAATACGCAATAACTTTACATTTCTGTTGGATTTTAGCATTAGAATCTTACTTCACTCATGGCCAGTGTGTAAACTTGTTTCTGTACTTACCCCCAACTTTCTTTAGCTTTCAAGCTTGTGGAAATTGTTGTCGACTCTTCCCTAAATCTTGTTTCGCCGCTGTTTTGAATAAGTTCACAGTTCAATCTGCAAAAAGAGCTCAGATCAATCTCATATAAAAAATAAAGCCCCCCCCCAAAAAGTAATAGTACACAATTATATGAATCACTGTTAACACACAGCCCTAACTGTCGCGGGCGGAGGAGGGGACGCCGCGCTCTCCCACTGCTGCTCGGGTCCGGCTGCCGCGGCTGCTGCGGCCTGCTGCTGCTCGGTGGCTCGAGCGGTGGGCCGGATCCCGGGGACTCTAGCGGCGCTCCTCGCCCGTGAGTGAAAGGGGGTTGTTGGGTGTGGGGATTGTTTATTGTCCGTGACGCCACCCACGGTTGTGGTGATTTGTAGTACCACCGCTGCTCAATATGGGGATCCCGGGAGTGGTGATGCGGAGCAGCCAGGTGTTGTGTTGCCCCTCCGTGGGTAGGGGTTGGTGATCCCGGGGCCCAGTGATGGTGTGGAAGGTGCAGGGCCTGGTGGGCGCAGGGACGCGGGGGCAGCGCTGTGCCTTGCGGCACTGTGGTACTCACTCAGCCTGAGACATTGACACAGTTTTACGGTAAACCACACGGCTGGAAAGACGGTTCCCACGGACGGCTGCACTTGCTCTCCCAGTAGGTAACGGTGATGTCCCTTTGACCTGCACCTAGTGTTTCTGTGTTGGTAGCGATGGGTTCCCACCGGTAACCCGCTCCCCGGCTTGGATATGGGCCGGAGGAGCCCTACTTTGCCCGCAGACGCTGGCCCTGAGGAACTGGTGCCCTGGCGGTGGCGGTGTTCCTCCTTAATGGTTGGACTTTTGCCTTCAGTCGGGACTTGGTTGTTGGGGGATCGACGTCAACTTCACTGACGGATTCGGCAAATTATGGCGACTCCTAGCCTTGCCGGGGTCCGAGAGGCCCCTGCCCTGGTGCTGACTGTCCTTCGTATACTGCTCCAGACCGCCGGGCCACTACCCGTCCGCGGTCCTTCCAGCAACCTCCGAGCAGTCCCCCTCCAGATGATCACCGCCGTTGCTGACCTTGCTGACCTGTCCTGCACTTAGCTGGACTAACTTCAGGTCTTTCTATGTTCACTTTTGTTCCTTTTCTTCTTTGCTCCGCTACCACTTCACTTTCACTTAGTTGTTTACTCCTTCACTCCCTTAGCTTAACTCCTCTCTAGCCCTCAGCTAGACTTCAACTGCTGGTTCTTCCCGCCTTCAGGGCTGTGTACTCCTCGGTGGGCGGAGCCAACCGCCTGGCCCACCTCCCTGGTGTGAACATCAGCCCCTGGAGGAAGGCAACAAGGATTTGAGTAGCTTTGGTGTTCCTAACTGGGATGTAGGGTGTGGTGGTGTTGTGACCTGTGACCCCTGGCTTGCCCAGGGCGTCACATTCCCCCTTAGCAAAATGCAGACCGTCCGCGGGCTGCCCGTCCAACACCGGTTTTATTTTCTGTAAAAATGTAAAAAGTAAACATATAGAGCATAACATCATCCCACAACGGGAGGCACATTTCTTAAACGTTACTAAACGGTTTTACGGGTACGGTTTCCGGTCTCTCCCACCCAAGCAACCTGACCCTGATGCTGCCCCTAAAGCCCAGGCAGCACCCCTTGACCCAAGTCCAGCACAAGTTACCCGAGCGGGATCTGTCCTTCCCCTCCAGAGGGTAGCCACCGGTTCCTGTGGTGGCTGGGCCCCAGCCTGCTCTGCTGAGGGCCCTCCCTCCAACCTGCCTCTCCGGAGGCGGCAACTGCGGAAAACGGTACGGTAAAACAACATATTTACAAGCCACTTAACGTTTGTGGTTGCCCTGCAAGTTCACGGGCTTGTCCATGGATAGTTCCCATGCTAACTTTTTTTAAACGGTCCCCACGGGGACAACGGTGCCGGCTCCGGCCGGTTCAATCACTGTTAATCAGGTCAATCTTCGTTTCCATTTCACTTATCATTTTCATTTTTAAACTCTTCAAACTTTCAAACAAACACCTCAGTGGTGGTCCCAACGGGGACTGGACAACGGTGCTCCGCTGCCCTACTCAGATTCTTCTGCCGAGGCGGCCCCATCCTCCGCCACCAGCATATCAAACATGCACTGACATGCCTGCTGTGGCAGGGGTACCCGGTACCCATTTCCACCGGTACGCGGGGTATGAACAACCACGGGGTCTCCTACATAGCGGGAACGCTCACTTGCCTCTTCAAACTCAGCAGCGGACCCGGGGCTGGGGCAGGAGTCGTCATCTCTTGTTCCTGGGTCAGGCGGGTTGCCGCCAGCTGTCGCAGCTTCCTGGCCTCCCGCATCCAGCATTTCAGACTCTTCCGTGGCAGCACGGAGCAGCATATTAGGCGAGCTTACACTGAGGAGCCCCATAAGTAACGGCGAGGGGGATGCATAGGTCGAGACTAGGCCGGGCCCCTCAGCCGCAGCGGCCGGTCCTGGTAGGACATAGGGACAGGGGGTCACCAGTCGACTCTGCTACATCCATTTCCCCTCCGTACATCGGGGCAGTTGTAATCAGCTCCTCCACCTTGTTGGTCCACTGCTCCATCATCCGGAAGATTTGTTCCTGCTGACGCTGGTGGAACTGAATCACCCGGGCCCTCATCCAGGCCACGGTCCCGGGCTCAGGGTCTGGCACAGTCTCTACTGGGACTTCTGGCACCATGCTGTCAAGGGGCCGTGGTTCTAGCGGTTCCCCCCGGTGTACTTCAGGGACGTCCCGGACGTCTGCAGCCGGCTGGTCCGCCGGAGCGGCTGGGCAGGGTATTGCTACCGGTTGGGCAGGTAGCGGGCCTAATGGCGGAGCGGCAGCAGCTATCACGGGTAGCGGGGAGAGAGGCAGGGTGAGCGGAAGCTGGCCGGGCCCCTCAGCTCCAATGGCCGATCCTTCAGGAATACAGGGGCGTGGGTCGCTTACCCGCTCCTCCAAACCCTCTCCTACCTCGCGTCTCCACATAGCAGCCACCACATCCGCCATGTCGGTCTCCCACTCCTCCAGGAGGAGTTGCATATGGGCCTGCAGACGATTACTCAGCGGGAGGGTCCGGTCCCTCAACCACGTCGCCGTGCCGGGCGCGGGGGTCTCGCTGTCATTAGCTGGAGCGGACATCTCGGCAGTCGTGTTTTACAGGAACTAGCAACAAGATGGCCGCAGGGTCCTGGCGTCCCTGCTTTTATAGCCACCTCACATGCGTCCAGCCGCCATCGCGTCCCCCTTAGCTTCTTTTCGGCCACTCCTCTATTGGGGCGGAGTTTTGGCCTTCGCGCCTCTGCTACTCGAGAAGACGCTCGAGCGGGAACTTTTCGCGCCAAAGATGGCGACTTCTGAAAATTTTCGGCCGGATACCTCCGGCGGTCACAAGGCGCACCTCTACCCAACGGCAGAGCGGTAAGATCCTGTTCGTGACGCCAAGTTGTCGCGGGCGGAGGAGGGGACGCCGCGCTCTCCCACTGCTGCTCGGGTCCGGCTGCCGTGGCTGCTGCGGCCTGCTGCTGCTCGGTGGCTCGAGCGGTGGGCCGGATCCCGGGGACTCTAGCGGCGCTCCTCGCCCGTGAGTGAAAGGGGGTTGTTGGGTGTGGGGATTGTTTATTGTCCGTGACGCCACCCACGGTTGTGGTGATTTGTAGCACCACCGCTGCTCAATATGGGGATCCCGGGAGTGGTGATGCGGAGCAGCCAGGTGTTGTGTTGCCCCTCCGTGGGTAGGGGTTGGTGATCCCGGGGCCCAGTGATGGTGTGGAAGGTGCAGGGCCTGGTGGGCGCAGGGACGCGGGGGCAGCGCTGTGCCTTGCGGCACTGTGGTACTCACTCAGCCTGAGACGTTGACACAGTTTTACGGTAAACCACACGGCTGGAAAGACGGTTCCCACGGACGGCTGCACTTGCTCTCCCAGTAGGTAACGGTGATGTCCCTTTGACCTGCACCTAGTGTTTCTGTGTTGGTAGCGATGGGTTCCCACTGGTAACCCGCTCCCCGGCTTGGATATGGGCCGGAGGAGCTCTACTTTGCCCGCAGACGCTGGCCCTGAGGAACTGGTGCCCTGGCGGTGGTGGTGTTCCTCCTTAATGGTTGGACTTTTGCCTTCAGTCGGGACTTGGTTGTTGGGGGATCGACGTCCCCTTCACTGACGGATTCGGCAAATTATGGCGACTCCTAGCCTTGCCGGGGTCCGAGAGGCCCCTGCCCTGGTGCTGACTGTCCTTCGTATACTGCTCCAGACCGCCGGGCCACTACCCGTCCGCGGTCCTTCCAGCAACCTCCGAGCAGTCCCCATCCAGACGATCACCGCCGTTGCTGACCTTGCTGACCTGTCCTGCACTTAGCTGGACTAACTTCAGGTCTTTCTACGTTCACTTTTGTTCCTTTTCTTCTTTGCTCCGCTACCACTTCACTTTCAGTTAGTTGTTTACTCCTTCACTCCCTTAGCTTAACTCCTCTCTAGCCCTCAGCTAGACTTCAACTGCTGGTTCTTCCCGCCTCCAGGGCTGTGTACTCATCGGTGGGCGGAGCCAACCGCCTGGCCCACCTCCCTGGTGTGAACATCAGCCCCTGGAGGAAGGCAACAAGGATTTGAGTAGCTTTGGTGTTCCTAACTGGGATGTAGGGTGTGGTGGTGTTGTGACCTGTGACCCCTGGCTTGCCCAGGGCGTCACATAACAACTCAGCATAGTTCTTATAACTCAGAGGGACAGTCACTTTTTCCTATGCAAGATTACTACAGGTTTTCCCAATCAGTTTGACCTTGGGGCATCTTTGGGGAAGAAAAATTTCCTCCTAGGAATGCCAATCAATATATATATATTTTTTTTATAAATAACCTAAAATCTATCAATACATACAATTCATTGTTGATTATTAGCATTTGAATCTTAGTTTTACTTATGGCCACAACATGTAAATGTGTTGCTGTACTTACTCTTGAGCGTCTTTAGATTTCATATTGGTGGAAATCTTTGTTGACTCTTCCTGGTTTCCTCTATCATGGTTGATTTGTTCAATTTCACAGTTCAACCTGTGAGAAGAATTCAGCTTGATCTCATAAAAGATAAATTGGCTAAAAATGAGTGATATAATAATGACACAATATGTATAAATCGCTGTTAGCATGAGAATTAAGCAACTGTGCCTTCTGAATATATAATTATGTCTCTGTTCCCCCTAATTAGGCAACACTATTTTTTGTCAGTCACACCACCTTGGTGCTAGTGATGAGCAAAGCACTACCATCCTAGGGTGCTCGGTACTTATATCGAGCAATTAATGCTCAGATCAGCACGACTTGAGTACCTGAGTATAATGGAACTCAATGGGGAACTCAAGCATTTTTCAGGGGAATCGCGCACATCCGATCATCCAACTTCTCGTAATGAGTACCGCGCACCCGAGCATGGTAGTGCTCACTCATCACTACTTGGTACACCTTTGGGAAAAATGTACTTACGGGAATCCCTACCAATTAATTTATTGGAAATTACCAAAATCTTCTAAAAAAAAAAAATCACTTTATGTGATTAGCATGAGAATCTTTACTGATGGCCACAGTGTGTTAATTTGTTGCTTTACCTACCCACAACTCTCTTTAGATTTCAAGTTTCTGGAAATCTGTGTTGACTCCTCCTGGACTGTTGTTTCACTATTGAGTTGATTGAGTTCACAGTTTAATCTGCAAGAAGAACACAGGTTAATTTCACAAAATGCACAACTCCTAAAAAAAAGTATTAATACTCAATACATATAAACTGTTAGAATAAAATTAAGCCACGGTACCTCCTGGATATAAAATTAAGCAACTTTCTCCCCTTGATATAAAATGAAGCCACTCTCACCTTTCTTTTTTTTATTTTTGATCAACCATGCCAATAATTTTTACATATGACCTAAAACCGGTAAAATATCTTTAAATCACTGTTACTTATTAGAAGCAAAATTTTACATTCTTATGGCCACTTAATGTGAAACTTCTTGCTGTACTTACCCTTGACTCTCTTTAGATTTCATGTTTGTGGAAATGTTTGTCAACTCCTGGATTCCTCTTTCGCAGCTGACTTCTACAAATTCACAGTTCAATCTGCAAAAAATATTCAGGTCAATCTCACAAAATGACCAAAAACAATTAATAATGCTCATTACTAGTGATTGGCGAACCCGAACTGTAAAGTTTGGGGTCTGTACCGAACACATAGTGTTCGTACACACAATCCCGAACACGAGCTTTCTGGGAAGCTCGTCTTACAGTTTGGATCCAGGGGCTGTAAAAAAAAAGCACATTAGTAAAAAACATTATGATTACACTTACAACTCCCGCGACACATCCTACAGACTCAGTCTCCCAGACGTTTCTGCTTCCAGGTCCAATCATTAACTTCCAGGGTTATTCACTGCACTGCTCATCACCCGGCAGCCGGTTTTCGGCTTTTTTCGGCCGTGTTTGCAGTGATGTCAGAGTTCACTCAAATCCATGAGCCATGGACTCGATTGAACTTTGATTGTCACAATGCAAGTCTCGTATCGGCATCACCCGGCACGGTGCACACTCTCCTTACAGGAGCAGGTCGGCTCTCCTGACATGCAGCTGAGGCGCTCCTGTCAGGAGAGTGTGCGCCGAGTCGTGTGATGCCAATGCGAGACTCGCAGAAGTCATACACAAGCCTCAGCTATGCACTCGGGTGAAGTGTCTGACAGCTCTCAGCTGAGTCTGTGTGAGCAGACCTGTGTTTCTGTGTTTGTCTTCTTGCACAGATGTAGCAGAGCTGAAGATGCTCGCCCACCTTTGGACTACGTTGGAGGGTTTTTTTTGGGTAATAAAGATGGAGTCCTAAATGTCTTTTGTTTTATTTCTAATAAAATATATTTTTCTCTATGTTGTTTTATTTTACTGTTAAAATAACAGACAATCACAGATGCTGATGTGCCGCCCCCACGTCAGCAGCCGTGCTGGTCGGATCCGGATCTACGGTGGCTCGAGGGGCATCCGGACCCGGGGGTCGTGTGGGCACTCAAATTAAGGGGATATTTACAGGGGATGGTGTATTTACAGTTCGTGACACCACCCGTGGTGTGTGGTAAGGTGGAGTACCACCGCTGCAGCTTGGGAGTACCCGGTGGTGATGGAGTGGGCAGCAAGGTGTTTAACCCCTCCACGGGTAGGGGGGAATGCCCCGGGACTCGGTGATGGTGACAGGGATGTGTCATTGGGGAGGTAAGGGTCACTTGCGTACTCACTCAGTCCAATAATGCTGACACTGACAACTTAGTAAACCAAAGTTCTGGACACCGCTGCCGCTGAGGGGGACCACGTTTGGGTCCTGTTTCTGCTGGTGTTGCCTGATGATCTGTGACCTTTCCCTTGGCACCTTGTTATCTTCTTAGTTGGCCCCTATAGCTTGAGACTAGTCGGGTCCCGCTCCCCAGTGTGGCTAACTGAGGGAGCATGCTCTCAGGGTTCACGCTTGGGATTTCCTGGACCGTTTTAGTGGAAAGTCCTATCCCCCTCTTTGTGCTATTACCCCGATTTTAGAGAGGGTGGAGGGTGGATCTTGAAGGCTCCATTCTCGTCGAGTTAATTGTCAGGTTGCCTGAAGCTACTCCCTGACCTAGGGTCCACGTACCCCGTCGTGCCCTGGTCCCAGCCCGGTGATGGTACAAGGCCGCCGGCTGTCCTCCACAACAATACTGTGCCCTTTGACACGATCCCCTGCGATCGGAGGGTCCAGCTCCTACCAGGCCCAGACCAATGTCTGCTACCTAGTACTTCCAAGGAGCCCAGCTCCTGATCTTCTCTCGCCTTCACTTCCAACACTGCACTGGCCTACTCCTGACACTCTTGACCTCCCCTTAACCAACCCCTCAAGTGGGCGACCCTATCCCACACAGGCCGTCCACTGGTGTGTCTGGTGGGTGTGGTGCAGAGTGTTCCTAGGATTTTGATTAGCTGGTTTTAGCAACACCATTGGTTAGGGACCCATAACCAAGGAAGAGGTGGATATTGCACAGAAGGTAGACTGCGTAATACCCTGTGACGACCTGATAGGCCAGGGTGTCACACTGACACAGAGTGGGCATCTGTGATTGGATGCTGGAGTAACCTGAATCCAGCCCATACATTCTAGCTTCTTGAATATATGGGCAGATACCAGGTTACTCCAACAGCCAATCACAGACACCCATTCTGCGTGACAGCGTCTGAGATTGGCTGTTGGGTCCCCCACACACATAGTAGTGTAAAAATAAATAAATAATAAAAAAAATGACATAGCGCTGCGCGGTATTTTTGATTCTCAGCGCAGATAAAGCGGACGGCAACGGGTTGCTACCCCCATCTGCCAGACTTTACCTTCCTGACAATCAAAATACAAGGAAGCCCATCAATTTTTTTTTTAAATTATTTAAAAAAATTATTTAAAAAAATGCGTGGGCTCCCGTCATATTTTGATCGCTAGTCAGGTAAAACCAGGCAGCTGGGGGCTGGGCATCGACCAGGCAGGTGGGATGGCTCATGGACTCGGGTGAACCCTGACGTCACTGCAAACACGGCCGAAAACAGCTGAAGACTGCCGAGTGACGAGCAGTGCAGTGAATACCCATGGAATTTAATGATCGGACCCGGAAGCAGAAGCTGCGTGAGACAGAGTCTGCAGGATGCGTCATGAGAGCGGTAAGTATAATGACAATTTTTATTAATAAAGGGAACCTGTCACCACTTTTTTGCCCTAAAAGCTGCGGCCACCACCACCGGGCTCTTATATACAGCATTCTAACATGCTGTATATAAGAGCACAGGCCGGGGGTATAACAAAAAATCACTTTATAATACTTACCTAACGGTCACGAGGTGGGCCTTATGGGCGTCTCCGTTATCCGGTGCTGGCGCCTCCCCTTTCGGCCATGTTCGTCCTCTTTCTTAAGCCTGTGTGCATAATGCAGCTACGTCATACACACTCGCCGGTCATGCGCAGGTGCACTACAATACTTTGATCTGCCCTGCTCAGGGCAGATCAAAGTGCGCCTGCTCAGGACCTGAATGCCGGAGAGTGTGTACGACATTGGACCCTTCATGCACTGCGGCTAGAGAAGAAGGAGAACAAAGATGGCCAAAAGAGGCGGCGCCGGCACCGGACAACGGAGACGCCCCTAAGGCTCACTGCGCGACGTTAGGAAAGTATTATAAAGTGTTTTTTATGTTATACCCCTGGCCTGGGCTCTTATATACAGCATGTTAGAATGCTATATATAAGAGCCCGGTGGTGATGGCCGCAGCTTATAGGCCGAAAAAGTGGTGACAGGTTCTCTTTAACTATATTCTTTATTTTACAGACCCCCACCCCATCCCATAACTGTAAAGTCCAAGTTAGGGGTTCGGACGCAAGTTCGTGTTATCTAAGAACTCGAACTTTACAAAAAGCTCGGACAAGTTTCCCGAACAAGAACATCAAGGGGTTATCCCATCACTATTCATTATGTGTAAACCACTGTTGGCATCAAAATAAAGCACTGTGCCCCTTGATCTGTTCAGTTTGCAATAAAGTACTGAGTCACTAGACAGACCCCTAACAGCTCACCTTACTTTTTTGGTCCACAGGTACCTCAACCAATAATTAGTTTACAATTTACTAAAAGCACTTAAAAAACAATACACAATACTGATAAATGGCTGCTGGATTTTCATTGTTGATTTTAGCATCAGAATCTTGCCTTACTTATGACCACAATGTCTTATTGCTGTACTTATGCCAGGGGTGGACATATCATTGGTGCAACCTGTGCAGCTCTGCCGCCCCCCATGCTAGCAGCCGGGCTGCTCAGATACGGATCCGCGGTGGCTCGACGGGTCTCCGGACCCGGGGGTCGTGCGGCCACTCGATGAAAGGGGGGGACTATGTACAGGGAGATTAGAAGTTCATGACGCCACCCATGGTGTGTGGTAATGTGGGAGACCACCGCTGCTGTTAGGGGAGCCAGGTGGCGATGGTGTAGCAGCAGGATGTTTAACCCCTCCGTGGGTAGGGGGTTTGTGCCCCGGGGCCCGTTGGGTGTTGGCGTTTGGGGTGCCGTGGGGTGGAGGAAAAGAGGCTTTTTAGCATACTCACTCAGTCCTGGAATAATGACACCGGCAGCTTGTAAACCAGAGTTCTGAGCACCACTGCAGACTGGAGGGAGCACGCTGGGATCCATGCCCCTGGTGTTGCTGTTAGCCTGTGGCTTTTTCCGTGGCACCTTCTCACTAGTTGGACCCTTAAGCTTAAAACTCTTCGGGTCCCGCTCACCCGTATGGCTAATGGAGTGAGCTTGCTCTCAGGGTTCACGCGTAGGATTTCTTTGGACTGTCCCATCGGTGCGCTAGTACCCCGATTTTGGAGCGGGTTGGGGATGAATCTTGAAGTCTTCACCCCCGTCGGGTAAATTACCGGGATGCGTGAAGCTACTTCCTGGCCTAGGTTCCACGTACCCCGTCGTACCCTGGCCCCTACCTGGTGATGGCTCAAGGCCGCCGGCTGCCCTCCTCGGCAATCTGTGCCCCTTGACGCGATCCCCTGCGACCGGGGTTTCAGCTCCTACCAGGCCCAGACCAACGTCTGCCATCTAGTAAACTCCAGGAGCCCTGCTCTGGAACAGTAACCTCTCCCTCTCGGAGAGTCACTTTCCACCTATTACTCCTTCCACTCCTATTTCACTTCTCCTCTCACTTTCTCACTTCTGCCTACCAACCCCCCATGTCGGCGGCCCTATCCCCTTCAGGCCCCCCAATGGTGTGTCCGGTGGGTTTGGTGTAAAGTCTTCCTAGGATTTTGACTGGCTAAGCTGTTAGCAACACCAAAGGACCAGGATCCGTAACCAAGGAGGAGTGGATGCTGTGCAGAAGGGCAGATTGCACAATACCCTGTGACGACCTGATAGGCCAGGGTGCCACACAGCCGCACAGGGGTCCAAGAGGTCATTGGGCACATTGCTATCTCCAAAACAGGAGGAATTGTGCATTTGGATGAACTCTTGGGCTGCAAAGGGCTCATATATTGTTCTTGCACAGGGGCCCTTTTCTGTCTGTGTCCACCAGTGACTTACCCAGAATTCTGTTTAGTTTGCATGATTGTAGAAATCTGTGTTGACTCCTCCTGGAATCCTCTCTTGCAGCTGCTCTGTTCTAGTTCACTGTTGAACCTACACGAAAAACTCAGGTTGATCTCACAAAAGACAAAACAGCTAAAAATAAGTAATAATACAGTATTGTAAATGAACTATAAATCACTGTTCAAATCAAAATTAACTAGTTCAGGGCCCTTTTATTTTCCTCAATTCCTAACCAGGTACATTTTATTGTACGTGCATTTTTAATGGCTCTAGCTCCCCATACCCACATCTGCATGATTTGTGCAAACATCTTTCTCTGCACTGACGTTTTAGAACGTCATTGAAGAGTAAAGTGCAGCCCGTCCGCACGTTTAAAGTCTATGGACAGTCCAGATGTAGTCAAGAAACTTTTTTCCCTTAAAGGAGTGGTTCACTACTTATTTTTCCAAGCCACATTGATATAATGTTGAGAAACAAGGCTTCTCTCAAATACCTTGTGTTGGCAATAGTGCGTGTGAGCGGCGCTATTGCGGTCTGCTCATTCCTTTTCGTGACGTCTGATTTCCGGTGAAGTCAGGTCAACTTCCTGTTGACCTGACATCACCACGGCTGGCCCCATGCCTCTGTGAGTGACAGAACTGTGGGTGGCGTTTCAATGCTCATCACAGCTCAGCGTCACAGCGTAGCATCTCCCTTCTCTCCTTCACTGCAGAGCGCTGCAAGCAGGAGCGATGCTGGGCTGTGACCAGCGGTGAAATGCCGCCCACAGTCCTGTCACTCACAGAAGCCTGGGGCGAGCCGCAGTGATATCAGGTCAACTGGAAGTTGACTTGACATCACCAGATATCAGACGTCACGGAACCCAGGGGGTCACGAGAAGGGGGTGAAAGTACCGCAAAAGCGCTGCTCACAGGCACTATTGGCAACACAAGGTATTTTAGAGAAGCCTTTTTTCTCAATATTGTATCGATGTGGCTGGGAAATATTAGTGGTGAACCACCCCTTTACTAAAAACAAGTAAACAGCTGTGCCAACCGAATAAAAAAAAATAAATATAAACCACTGTAATAAAATTAAGTAAATCCTAAACTACTGTAAGCAATTTGCCCCATATACTTAAGTGACTGACACTAAATCTGTATTCTCATTTTATAACATGATGCTGATTGTTATAAAATTAAGTTAGGGGTTTTTATTTGGGGGGGACCCCTGTGTAGAAAAAAAGTATTTCTCTGCATTCTACCAAATAATAATATTTTATAAATGACTAAAAACATAATGCATAGCATCTTCACATTACTGTTGGCTTTTAACATTAGACTCTTACTTCACTCATGTATAATGTGTTATCTCATATACAATGTATTGCTGTACTTACCCCCAACTCTCTTTAGATTTCATGGTTGTGGAAATTTTTGTCGGCTCCATTTGGAATTCTCTTTCGTAACTGATTTGCTCAAGTTCACAGTTCAACCTAAGAGAAGCATTCCGGTTAATCCCACGAAAAACAAAATGGATAAAAACTTTATTAAACCACTGTATTCACTAAATATTAAATTAAGAAATTGTGCCCTCTGGAAATATGTTCGATAATCATAAATATTCTTTTAGCAAATAAATATAATTAAAAGCTCCAATTATATCGGTTTCAGAGTTTCCCTTAAAACACATTTTCACCTCTTAAGTAATTCCATAGATTGTACATAATATTAATCTTTAAAGGTTGCATTATTTACAGTATCTTATACTGTTGTTGTACAGCCCGCAATGTACTCCAGAGCTTAATTCACTATTCTATTTTACTGGAATCCAAAAGCTTGTTACTGGATACAATTCTAATAGCTTATCTGCTCTAGTATAATACAGATGTGCAGTTACATGAGATTATTGCAGGGTTTTTCAAAAAATTGGTTCACATAAATTACCAATAAGAAGACCTACCAGAGAATTTCTTACAATTTACCAAAAACATCTAAAGGATAATACACAATATCTATAAATCACTGTTGACTGTTAGCATAACAATCTTACTTTACTGATGGCCAAAATGTGTGAACTTGTTTCTATACTTACCCCAAACTCTCTTTAGATTTCATATTTGTGGAAATCTTTGTTGTTTCCTCCTTAATTCCTCTTTCCCAAATTATTTGTTCAAGCTCTCTGTTCAACCTAAATTAAAAAGTAAGGTTGATTTATCAAAATACAGAACTAATCTACCTCCTGCTTAATGATACTGGAAGAGTAATGACATTTAAGTGCAGTTCGATATATGCCGAAACAGACAATGGAGAAGATGGAGAAATTAATCCCTCCATCTTCTCTGCACCTGTGATCTGATTCTCGTATGCGAGAGGATCATATCACGCTTGCAGCAGAGTTTGAGCCAATTGTCAGTAACATAATTTGTCCATTTATATCGCAAGGGATGGTACCGTATATGCATGTGTGACCTCAGCCTTATTTGCCTACCGTTAGGCCACTTGCACTTTTTAAGTGTCTGGTGAGTTGTTTTTAAGTATTCGTAAGCCAAATCTAGGAGTGGGACAATCGGAGTAAAAGTACAATAGAAACACATGCACCACTCCTGCATTTTTTACCAACTCTTGGTTTTAGCTTCTAAATACTGAGGTAAAAATTCACCAAATACTCAACGTGTGCACGTTGCCTTACACTCATCTTGTTCAGTGCTGTAGTTGTAGAACATAGTGTCTGGAGTATGTGTCCAATGTTTTAGGGCTTTATCTTTCTAGATCTGTTGCTAACTTGTGAGCTCTGACATTAGCTCATGATATTAAATCACCCTGAAATGTTTGTTGCTTTCACTGCCTCAGCTTTAATACAAGCTATGATCGTCCCTCCTGATTGGCTGCACTATGCCATGTCATGTGATATCTGCAAAGCAATATGGGGAAGACGTGTTATCACACCTAAAGTCATGTGAGCCTTCTGTGGCCCACGCAATCTTTTGCAAGATATAAAATTGTGGAGGGCATTTTTCGGCAAGTTGCACAAATCAAATAGCAAATTGTTCAGAGGCGGTTGGTTTCCTAGGCATGATTACAACCTCTTTTCTATAGAGCCTGTATACTGTTTTTGCAACCTATGCAGCTACACAATGGCCCAAAAGGTAATGGGGCCCACTTCCAACTTCAAAGAAAATGGAATCCTGCATTAGGATGAGCTTTTGGAGTGCAAAGGGCATATATATTGCTCTTGTACAAGGGCTCTCTTCTTTCTGTGTCTGCTCTTGCTGCAAGCGCTGATCTAAAAGATGGTTTGATTGCTAGAGTCATGCAACTTCATTGTTTCTGCAGTCCTCCGATGCCACAAAGGCAAAACTACTTCTACTAGCAGTATAGGAGAGCACACAGTTTGGACCTTCGACTCTTGCACTATCCTATATAACACCAAAACCACAATATCAACAATTGCTTGCTACATAAAATAACACCAATCTTACAGCCAAAACAAGCAATATACACAGTATAGACTTCAAATTGCTTTATTAACAATAGATTTAGGTAAAATGAATCAAATGGAACCACCCAGATGATGGATGGAATAATACACATGGGGGACACGGCACTAGTCGTGAAAAATACACACCAACATATACCAGCAGGATAGTAAGACAGATAATTATTAAATATGTGCTTAGCAGTAAGAGTCACAGTCAGTCTATTACAAGATATATAAATAAAAAGTTATTATGTAGAAGGACAGTGAGGTTAAGTTGCAAGGCACAATTCATATTACCAAAAAGTAAAAAATCCAAGAAGGTATCAGTGCAGCAGCCCCCACGAACACTGACGCGCGTTTCGCAGCCCCCACGAACACTGACGCGCGTTTCGCAGCTACCGTTCACTCCTGGACGAAGTACGGTAGCTGCAAAACGTGCGTCAGTGTTCGTGGGGGCTGCTGCACTGATACCGTCTTGGATTTTTTACTCTTTGGTAATATGAATTGTGCCTTGCAACTTAACCTCACTGTCCTTCTACATAATAACTTTTTATTTATATATCTTGTAATAGACTGACTGTGACTCTTACTGCTAAGCACATATTTAATAATTATCTGTCTTACTATCCTGCTGGTATATGTTGGTGTGTATTTTTCACTACTAGTGCCGTGTTCCCCATGTGTATTATTCCATCCATCATCTGGGTGGTTCCATTTGATTAATTTTACCTAAATCTATTGTTAATAAAGCAATTTGAAGTTTATACTGTGTATATTGCTTGTTTTGGCTGTAAGATTAGTGTTATCTTGCACTATCCTAGGCAAGTATAAAGCCAGAAGGCAGAGAACAGTGCATTCCTGAAGATATTAGACAAGAATAACCTTTCAAAGTGTATTTTCAACCCTGAACAGCATGTATTGTTTGTAGAGCTTGCGTTAAACACTAGAATTGAAAATACTTTTTTTCTAATTTTAATGCAAACAGCAAGCTTGTCACTATGCTGTTATAATGTAGTGAGGCATTAACGTTTTACATGATATTATTAATGGTTTTCCAATTTTTTTCAGTTTTGGGGTACCTCTGAGGAAAAATGTTACCTCTTGGCACCCCCTACTAAATCATTTTATCCAAATGGCCAAAAACACCTAAAAGCACAATACACATTACGTGTGAATCATTGTTGGCTATTAGCAAAAGAATATTATTTTACTCATGGCCATAATATGTGAACTTGTTTTTATACTTACCCTCGACCCTCTTTAGATATCACATTTGTGGAAATCTTTATGGACTCCTCCTGGATTCCTGTTACACAGCTGATTTCTTCAAGTTCACAGTTCAATCTGCAAGAAAAACTCAGGTTGATCTCACAAAAGACAAAACAGCTAAAAACTTGTCGTAAAAAACAATACCAACACAATACACTACCTATAAATCACTGTAGGTCATTAGCATCAGAATCTTGGTTACAACAATTTGTGAACTTGTTGCTATACTTACCCTCGACCATCTTTAGATGTCATATTTGTGGAAATCTTTATAGCGTCCTCCTGGATTCCTGTTACACAGCTGATTTCTGCAAGTTGAGAGTTCAATCTGCAAGAAAAACTCATGTTGAATTCACAAAAGGCAAAAACAGCTAAAAACGTGGAGCAAGAAATGATACAAACACAATACATTACCTATAAATCACTGTAGGTCATTAGCATCTGAACCTTGACTACAGTATCTGAACCTGTGGTAGTACTTACCCCCAACTCTCTTTAGATTTCATGTTTGTAGGAATCTTTGTTTGCTCCTCCTGGAATCCTGTTTCACAGGTTAGCTGTTCGAGTTCACTGTTCAACCTATAAGAAGAACGTAACAACTGAAGTTGTCACTCTATACCAATGTTCTGTTTTTGAAAGACTTAATCCTGAGCTCTATACTATCTCTGGGCTCTATACTATATATTAACGAGGTTCTCCAAAAATGTAATAAAATAGCCCCTGTCACATAATTCAAACGCCAGCTTTTTAATATTGATTTTCTCATTTGACAAATAGGAAACAGGAGTCGAAGACATTTTTTTTTAGTCCCACCATGGGTCCTAAATCCAATTTTACTTTGTAGGACAATACACTGAAAAATGTATTTTGCAGTGTGTATTCTTTTCAGCTATCTTGTATTAAAGTATTATTCTAGGGAAAGACATACCACATGTGCAGATGGACAGACGTCGGAGAGGAATTGGAGCTCAGCAAGAAAAAACTGTGGCTATACGTTTACTGGTATAACCGCATATATCATTGTATAACACATAAAGTTGATATACATATACACTTGTTAAAACATCTGAAAATGTATCATACTATATCAGAAAATTAGTTTTTTTTAACGAGACACTAAAATGCACATCTCTACAGCTTTGGTCACCCCTAGGAGGGAGAAGTCAATTATATCTATATATATGTACAGTTAGGTCCAGAAATATTTGGACAGTGACACAATTTTGGCGAGTTGGGCTCTGCATGCCACCACATTGGATTTGAAATGAAACCTCTACAACAGAATTCAAGTGCAGATTGTAACGTTTAATTTGAAGGTTTGAACAAAAATATCTGATAGAAATTGTAGGAATTGTACACATTTCTTTACAAACACTCCACATTTTAGGAGGTCAAAAGTAATTGGACAAATAAACCAAACCCAAACAAAATATTTTTATTTTCAATATTTTGTTGCGAATCCTTTGGAGACAATCACTGCCTTAAGTCTGGAACCCATGGACATCACCAAACGCTGGGTTTCCTCCTTCTTAATGCTTTGCCAGGCCTTTACAGCCGCAGCCTTCAGGTCTTGCTTGTTTGTGGGTCTTTCCGTCTTAACTCTGGATTTGAGCAAGTGAAATGCATGCTCAATTGGGTTAAGATCTGGTGATTGACTTGGCCATTGCAGAATGTTCCACTTTTTTGCACTCATGAACTCCTGGGTAGCTTTGGCTGTATGCTTGGGGTCATTGTCCATCTCTACTATGAAGCGCCGTCCGATCAACTTTGCGGCATTTGGCTGAATCTGGGCTGAAAGTATATCCCGGTACACTTCAGAATTCATCCGGCTACTCTTGTCTGCTGTTATGTCATCAATAAACACAAGTGACCCAGTGCCATTGAAAGCCATGCATGCCCATGCCATCACGTTGCCTCCACCATGTTTTACAGAGGATGTGGTGTGCCTTGGATCATGTGCCATTCCCTTTCTTCTCCAAACTTTTTTCTTCCCATCATTCTGGTACAGGTTGATCTTTGTCTCATCTGTCCATAGAATACTTTTCCAGAACTGAGCTGGCTTCAAGAGGTGTTTTTCAGCAAATTTAACTCTGGCCTATTTTTGGAATTGATGAATGGTTTGCATCTAGATTTGAACCCTTTGTATTTACTTTCATGGAGTCTTCTCTTTACTGTTGACTTAGAGACAGTTACACCTACTTCACTGAGAGTGTTCTGGACTTCAGTTGATGTTGTGAACGGCTTCTTCTTCACCAAAGAAAGTATGCGGCGATCATCCACCACTGTTGTCATCAGTGGACGCCCAGGCCTTTTTGAGTTCCCAAGCTCACCAGTCAATTCCTTTTTTCTCAGAATGTACCCGACTGTTGATTTTGCTACTCCAAGCATGTCTGCTATCTCTCTGATGGATTTTTTCTTTTTTTTCAGCCTCAGGATGTTCTGCTTCACCTCAATTGAGAGTTCCTTAGACCGCATGTTGTCTGGTCACAGCAACAGCTTCCAAATGCAAAACCACACACCTGTAATCAACCCCAGACCTTTTAACTACTTCATTGATTACAGGTTAACGAGGGAGACGCCTTCAGAGTTAATTGCAGCCCTTAGAGTCCCTTGTCCAATTACTTTTGGTTCCTTGAAAAAGAGGAGGCTATGCATTACAGAGCTATGATTCCTAAACCCTTTCTCCGATTTGGATGTGAAAACTCTCATATTGCAGCTGGGAGTGTGCACTTTCAGCCCATATTATATATAGAATTGTATTTCTGAACATGTTTTTGTAAACAGCTAAAATAACAAAACTTGTGTCACTGTCCAAATATTTCTGGACCTAACTGTATATATATATATAATTTTATACAAATGGTCAACAAGACTTACCAAGACAATTCACAATACTTCAACTTTATTCATGATGTAACGTGTGAATTTGTTGTACTTACCCCTTATACTCTCTTGATTTCTTGCCAGTAGAAATTTTTGTTGGTGTTGCTTTTGCATGCCCCAGTAACACAGGTTTTTTGCTGGTAAGTTCTTTAAGTTCACAGTTCAATCTGGAAGAAGAGCTGAAGTTCATCTCAAGAAAAACAAAGGGACCTATTCATCATTTCTGATTTTTTTTAAGTCACCTTCATTTTTTTATTTTTTTCCTTGGGGTTTTCGTGGCGGCAGGCACCATTGATCTGCCAGTGGACAGCGGGCTCCATTGACGAGATTGACTTCAAGAAAATGGCCACGGAGGCAGTGCGTGCGCAGATAGGATTCCATGGCCATTTTCTTGAAGTCCATCGCGTTAATCTGCGCACGCGCTGCCTCTGCAGTCATTTTCTTGAAGTCCATTGCATCAACCGCGGGTGATTCAATGGAGTACGCAGCCCGCTGTCAGATCAATGGCACCTGCCGCATCGCCGACCCTCTGTCTTTTAACCCTCCTGAACCACTCCACTGCAGTGACACA
The DNA here is from genome assembly GCF_048569485.1 of Anomaloglossus baeobatrachus. Lineage (NCBI taxonomy): Eukaryota > Metazoa > Chordata > Amphibia > Anura > Aromobatidae > Anomaloglossus > Anomaloglossus baeobatrachus. Next base: position 27,467,301 of record NC_134362.1, read on the forward strand.
CCCTCCTCCGAACCGTCAGTATTGCCGAACCCTGCCTCCTGTGACCGCGCTCCACCACCGCCGCTCTGGTAAGCCATATCCGGATTATAAGACGCACCCCCAGTTTTGGGGGAAAAAAACATCTTTTATACAGCATTTTCCGGATTATATCTTAAATACAGTATGTTATATGTTTGTAACCTTTTTCACATGTATAGCATCCTGCAGTTAATGGTTTTTGAAAAAATAAATAATAATAAGAATCATAACTATATAAATAGACATAAATATCTACTTGTAAAAACATCTGAAAATATATGTATCATAAGAAAATTACTTATAAGAAAAAAAAACTGAGTTTTTCAACTTAAATCGTATTTCTTTTTTTTTTTTATACAACTAGACATCACAATACATTTATTTGGCTAACACCTAAGTTTCGGTGAGTCATAATTAGAGTTGAGCGCGGTTCGTGGTTCGTGGTTCTCCAGTTCTAGGCTCGAGTGATTTTTGGGCTGTTCGAGATCGAACTAGAACTCGAGCTTTTTGCTAAAAGCTCGATAGTTCTAGATATGTTCGAGAACGGTTCTAGCAGCAAAAAGCAGGGCTTTTTACAGCTACAGTGTGCAGGAGCCATCGCTGGCAGCCTGCCAGAAGCTGGTAACCAAGATAAACATCGGGTATCCAAGCAAAGCGCTTTGGTTAGTAACCCGATGTTTATCTTAGTTACGTGCAGGAAGCCCACACTTTCCCGCTCAGCTCAAGCTCACTCCGCCCCCTCCTGCCTGCGGCATGTACACATACATACACACACACACACACACACACATACACACACACACACACATGGTCCCGCTCGGCTTACCTGCGGTGATGAAGTCCCGCCATCCCGACCTCAGCGCTGTCACTGTCCTCCATGGCCGCCGCTTGTCACATCACCTCTCGCTTCCGACCCGAGACTGACTAGCGGTGACGTCACGGACCTCTCGCGATACTTGCTGTGAAGGCGCCGGTCATTGACCTCAGTGACAGGGGCTGTCAGTGTGCTGGAGATCAGCGCAGGTAATGTACCTCGCTGACAGCAGCACTTGTCATCCCCTGCAGTGACCTGGGCTGACCCATTGATGTTAGCTCAGGTCACTGCATTGCTCTCCCAGCCAATGGGGAACATCCTGCTCTTCATTGACTGGGACAGTGTGCATCGTCATGGCAACCCCTTGGATTACACCAGACCTGGATTTGTTTTTCAATCTAATAAATTGGTTAAAGAGGGAATGTTTTGGGGAGTGTTTTTTCAAATAAAAATGTGTTTGTCGTCTATTTTTTTTTATTACTGACTGGGTTGGTGATGTCAGGTATCTGATAGACGCCTGACCTCACCAACCCCAGGGCTTGATGCCAGGTGACATTACACATCTGGTATTAACCCCATATATTACCCCGTTTGCCACCGCACCAGGGCGCGGGATGAGCTGGGGCGAAGCACCAGGATTGGCGCATCTAATGGATGCGCCACTTCTGGGGCGGCTGCGGCCTGCTATTTTTAGGCTGGGGAGATTCCAATAACCATGGACCTCCCTAGTCTGAGAATATCAGGCCCCAGCTGTCTGCTTTACCTTGGCTGGTGATCCAATTTTGGGGGACCCCTACGTGTTTTTTTTTTTAATTATTTATTTAATTTAAAATAACAGCGTGGGGTGCCCTCAGTTTTGGATTACCAGCCAAGGTGAGGTTGCCAGCTGTGGTCTGCAGGCTGCAGCCGTCTGCTTTACCCTAGCTGGCTACAAAACTAGGGGGAACCCTACGTCATTTTTTTTTCATTTTTTTGGCTAAATACAAAGCTAAGCACCCCTTAGTGCCACATGAAAGGTACCAAAGGGTGTTCCACTTTTTCTCCATTTTTTTCTCCTCTTCTTCTCCACTTTTTCTCCACTTTTTCTCCTCTTATTCTCCACTTTTTCTCCACTTTTTCTCCACTTTTTCTCCACTTTTTCTCCACTTTTTCTCCACTTTTTCTCCTCTTATGCTCCACTTTTTCTCCACTTTTTCTCCACTTTTTTCTCCACTTTTTCTCCTCTTATGCTCCACTTTTTCTCCCCTTTTTCTCCACTTTTTCTCCTCTTATGCTCCACTTTTTCTCCACTTTTTCTCCACTTTTTCTCCACTTTTTCTCCTCTTATGCTCCACTTTTTCTCCACTTTTTCTCCTCTTATGCTCCACTTTTTCTCCACTTTTTTCTCCACTTTTTCTCCTCTTATGCTCCACTTTTTCTCCACTTTTTTCTCCACTTTTTCTCCTCTTATGCTCCACTTTTTCTCCACTTTTTCTCCACTTTTTCTCCACTTTTTCTCCACTTTTTCTCCTCTTATGCTCCACCTTTTCTCCACTTTTTCTCCTCTTATGCTCCACTTTTTCTCCACTTTTTTCTCCACTTTTTCTCCACTTTTTCTCCACTTTTTCTCCACTTTTTCTCCTCTTATGCTCCACTTTTTCTCCTCTTATGCTCCACTTTTTCTCCTCTTAATCTCCACTTTTTCTCCTCTTATGCTCCACTTTTTCTCCACTTTTTCTCCACTTTTTTCTCCACTTTTTCTCCACTTTTTCTCCACTTTTTCTCCACTTTTTCTCCACTTTTTTCTCCACTTTTTCTCCTCTTATGCTCCACTTTTTCTCCACTTTTTTCTCCACTTTTTCTCCACTTTTTCTCCTCTTATGCTCCACTTTTTCTCCACTTTTTCTCCTCTTAATCTCCACTTTTTCTCCTCTTATGCTCCACTTTTTCTCCACTTTTTCTCCACTTTTTCTCCACTTTTTTCTCCACTTTTTCTCCTCTTATGCTCCACTTTTTCTCCTCTTATGCTCCACTTTTTCTCTACTTTTTCTCCTCTTAATCTCCACTTTTTCTCCTCTTATGCTCCACTTTTTCTCCACTTTTTCTCCACTTTTTCTCCACTTTTTCTCCTCTTATGCTCCACTTTTTCTCCACTTTTTTCTCCACTTTTTCTCCACTTTTTCTCCTCTTATGCTCCACTTTTTCTCCTCTTATGCTCCACTTTTTCTCCACTTTTTCTCCTCTTAATCTCCACTTTTTCTCCTCTTATGCTCCACTTTTTCTCCACTTTTTCTCCACTTTTTCTCCACTTTTTTCTCCACTTTTTCTCCTCTTATGCTCCACTTTTTCTCCTCTTATGCTCCACTTTTTCTCCTCTTATGCTCCACTTTTTCTCCACTTTTTCTCCTCTTAATCTCCACTTTTTCTCCTCTTATGCTCCACTTTTTCTCCACTTTTTCTCCACTTTTTTCTCCACTTTTTCTCCTCTTATGCTCCACTTTTTCTCCACTTTTTCTCCACTTTTTTCTCCACTTTTTCTCCACTTTTTCTCCTCTTATGCTCCACTTTTTCTCTACTTTTTTCTCCACTTTTTCTCCACTTTTTCTCCACTTTTTTCTCCACTTTTTCTCCTCTTATGCTCCACTTTTTCTCCACTTTTTTCTCCACTTTTTCTCCACTTTTTCTCCTCTTATGCTCCACTTTTTCTCCACTTTTTCTCCACTTTTTTCCTCCACTTTTTCTCCTCTTATGCTCCACTTTTTCTCCACTTTTTCTCCACTTTTTCTCCACTTTTTCTCCACTTTTTTCTCCACTTTTTTCTCCACTTTTTCTCCTCTTATGCTCCACTTTTTCTCCACTTTTTCTCCTCTTAATCTCCACTTTTTCTCCTCTTATGCTCCACTTTTTCTCCACTTTTTCTCCACTTTTTTCTCCACTTTTTCTCCTCTTATGCTCCACTTTTTCTCCTCTTATGCTCCACTTTTTCTCCACTTTTTCTCCTCTTAATCTCCACTTTTTCTCCTCTTATGCTCCACTTTTTCTCCACTTTTTTCTCCACTTTTTCTCCTCTTATGCTCCACTTTTTCTCCACTTTTTCTCCACTTTTTCTCCACTTTTTTCTCCACTTTTTCTCCACTTTTTCTCCTCTTATGCTCCACTTTTTCTCCACTTTTTCTCCACTTTTTCTCCACTTTTTCTCCACTTTTTTCTCCACTTTTTCTCCACTTTTTCTCCACTTTTTCTCCTCTTATGCTCCACTTTTTCTCCACTTTTTTCTCCACTTTTTTCTCCACTTTTTCTCCTCTTATGCTCCACTTTTTCTCCACTTTTTCTCCACTTTTTCTCCACTTTTTTCTCCACTTTTTCTCCTCTTATGCTCCACTTTTTCTCCACTTTTTCTCCACTTTTTCTCCACTTTTTCTCCACTTTTTTCTCCACTTTTTTCTCCACTTTTTCTCCACTTTTTCTCCTCTTATGCTCCACTTTTTCTCCACTTTTTCTCCACTTTTTCTCCGTTCTTTTTCTATGGTCAGTCTACCCATTAGCTCTGCCATGCATACTGTAGCTCTACACCTACTGCACATGTTACTTTATGATTGACATCTCTTTCGTACCAGAGCTGTCTAAGCCTACTCTGACCCCATTGTCTACTCTGACCCCCATTTGTCATTACTATATTGTCCTTGTACTGTATTATGACATTTGTATCATGTGTTTCATTTCTTGCTGTGTTGCAATTTTTTTGCTGCATCCCAATTGTACCTCTACATTGTTCGAGTTTATGTTATTGTTCTCTCACTCTTATGTGATACTGATTATTGTCATTTTTCATGATTACATGCAGATAAGTCCAATCTGACGAAGGCTCAGGCCGAAACGTCATTTGTAACTTGTTTTGGACAAAAACATATATGCTTATGAAAAAAAAATTTTCTTAATACGGACCAATAAAGAGTGATTTTGCATTACTATCCATTGTGACTTACTGACTTAGTCTGGGAGATATAGAGTGCCGAGGTTACTCACTAATTGTATCTATTATTACCTCTGAGCACCTATATACCAGTGAGCAGAGCTTCCTCTACAGTAGTTCTCCTGATTAGGCATGCCCTTACCTCATGAGCAGGGCATTGCAGCTTTGGTAGCAACCATTACGACATGGACTCTGCTGCTGTGGACCCGGGGAGAGTGAGTGCAGATTCATTGCACCCACACTCCTCACATGAAGGGTCCGCACTCCTAGAAAATGGGGGATACGTTCCCTGAGTGTCTCCCCCCCATATTCTAGACGGTCCAGAGTCGTCGTGGGACCCCTTTATTTTTTTTCTTACAATAAATTGGTGAAAGAGGAAATGTTTTGGGGACTGTTTTTTCAAATAAATTTCTTTTGTCGATTTTTTTTTTGTTAGTACTGACAGTTTATGATGTTGGGTATCTAATAGACGCCATGACATCACAAACTGCTGGGCTTAATCTCAGGTGACTTTACAGCTAGTATCAACCCGATTTATTACCCCGTTTGCCACTGCACCAGGGCACGGGATGAGCTGGGGTGAAGCGCCAGGATTGGCGCATCTAGTGGATGCGCCACGTCTGGGGTGCCTGCGGCCTGCTATTTTTAGGCTGTGAAGGCCCAATAACTATGGACCTTCCCACCCTGAGAATACCAGACCACAGCTGTCCGCTTTACCTTGGCTGGTGATCCAATTTGGGGGGGACCCTACTTTTATTGTGTAATTATTAATATTTATAAAATAATTATAAAAAAGAGCCTGAGGGGACCTCCACATTGGATCCCCAACCACGGTAAAGCTGCCAGCTGTGGTTTTCAGGCTACAGCCGTCTGCTTTACCCTAGCTGGCTATCAAAAATGGGGGGACCCAACGTAATTTTTTTTTTTTAACTATTTTTTAAATAGAAAAAATTAATGGGCTTCCCTGTATTTTGATTGCCAACCAAGGTAACGGCAGGCAGATGGGGGTGGCAACCCATAGCTGTCTGCTTTATCTGTGCTGAGAATCAAAAATACCGCGGAGCGCTACGTCATTTTTTTAAAGATTTATTTTTACAGCACTGTGATGTCCAGCAATCAAAATACAGGGAAGCCCATTTTATTTTTAGTTATTTAAATAAATAATTAAAAAAAATATATATGGGCTCCCGCTGCATTTTTTGTATTGCTAGCTAAGGGTAATCCAAGCAGCTACTGGCTGCTAACCCCCACTGCTTGGTGTTACCTTCACTGGCAATGGAAAATCCAGGGAAGCATTTTTTATTTTTTTTGCCAAAAAACTACAAAAAAAGGACGTGAGCTTCGCCATATTTTTGTATGCTAGCCAGGTATAGCAGGCAGGTGCTGGAAGAGTTGGATACAGCGCCAGAAGATGGCGCTTCTATGAAAATGCCATTTTCTGAGGTGGCTGCAGACTGCAATTCGCAGCAGTGGGGCCCAGAAAGCTCAGGCCAACCGGTGGTGCGGATTCCAATCCCCAGCTGCCTAGTTGCACCTGGCTGGACACAAAAATGGGGCAAAGCCTACGTCATTTGTTTTCTAATTATTTCATGAAATTCATGAAATAATATAAAAAGGGCTTCCCTTTATTTTTGGTTCCCAGCCGGGTACAAATAGGCAACTGGGGGTTGGGGGCAGCCGTACCTGCCTGCTGTACCTGGCTAGCATACAAAAATATGGCGAAGCCCACATAATTTTTTCAGGGGGCAAAAAACTTCTGCATACAGTCCTGGATGGAGTATGCTGAGCCTTGTAGTTCTGCAGCTGCTGTCTGTCTGTATGGAGAAGAGCAGACAGCAGCTGCAGAACTACAAGGCTCAGCATACTCCATCCAGGACTGTATGCAGAAGTTTTTTGCCCACCAAAAAAATGACGTGGGCTTCGCCATATTTTTGTATGCTAGCCAGGTACAGCAGGCAGCCACGGGCTGCCTCCAAACCCCAGTTGCCTATTTGTACCCGGCTGGGAACCAAAAATATAGGGAAGCCCGTTTTTTTTAATTATTTCACTTATTTCATGAAATAATTAAAAAACAAATGACGTGGGCTTCGCCCTATTTTTGTGTCCAGCCGGGTACAACTAGGCAGCTGGGGATTGGAATCCGCAGCACAGGTTAGCCCGAGGTTTGTGGGCGCCTCTGCTGCGGATTTCAGTCCGCAGCCGTCCCAGAAAATGGCGCTCTCATAGAAGCACCATCATCTGGCGCTGTATCCAACTCTTCCAACAGCCCTGGAGCCGGGTGGCTTGTTGGGTAATCATGAGTTAATACTGGCTTTGTTTTACCAGCCAGTATTAAGCCAGAGATTCTTAATGTCAGGCACGTTTGACCCGGCCATTAAGAATCTCCAATAAAGGGTTAAAAAAAAGACACCACACAGAGAAAAAATACTTTAATAGAAATAAATACACAGACACATTAGAGACTCCATCTTTATTACCCCTGTCAGCCCTCCACGATCCTGCTCTTCTGTCTGCTTTCTTTCTAGTGTAGTAGTAGTGACGATTGTAGTGAGGGGCATCACTTGGGGCTGGGGAACCTCCATCCTCACTACAATGCTCACTACAATCGGGAAGCAGCGTGCAGCCTTCACTCTGTGAGTGATCAGTGCTGGCTGCTAGCGGTAACGCTGACAGACGCGTTACCATAGCAACGGTGCTCTCGGAGCCGCGGTTAGCGGTGACGTCACCGCTAACTGCGTTGCTATGGCAACGGTGATCTCCGTTAATGACCGGCTGTGTCAGCCGGTCCCTAACGGAACGGGGAGTCGACCGTGTGCTAGAGCATGTCGCCGGTACACGGCGATACACATATGTGCACCGTGTACCGGAGAGATGCACTCGCAGGTCCTACATGACGTGTCATAGTCATGTGACCAGTCTGTAGCCAATGAGATAATAGCCACGTGACTGGTCACATGGCTATTTTGACGTCACGATAGGTCCTGCTTCTCTGCTGGCAGTGCAGGTCACCGAGAGGATTCAGCGATCATCGGATGGAATAGCGGCAGGAGACAGAGTGCAGAAGGGATCGCGAGGACCGGTAAGTGTTATGGCAATGTTTATTAACTGTTTGTGTACATTTATAATGCATTTTTATGTGTTTGTGATTGCCTCCCATTTTAGCCTATACGTTCGAGTTCGGTTCGTCGAACGTTCGACGAACCGAACTCGAACGGGACCCCCGTTCGGCGAACCGACCTCGAGCCGAACCGCGACCGGTTCGCTCATCTCTAGTCATAATTCCTCTGACCATGTACACGGTTATATTTTTCTGCATCCACTTATATACAAACAGGGAGTTACTACACTCTACTCTTGTTTTACAGATACTCACCTCTCCTGTCCGGCATTGCTGAGTCTGAGTACATGTTGTTTACTGTGTGGTAAAAATGACATATTAACTTTTGTTGTGTAATCAGTATAATTACATTGACACCAAGTTTATATGCAATAGTTTATTTTCTGTTTCCTAAATCTTAGGCAATGAAAAACTAAAAGGAATTATTTGGTTTGTGTCTACATATACCTATACATTTTTTTATTTTTTCTCTCATTGGAGCTGTTTGGGGGCTTTTCATTCTTTTGCGGAGCGAGCTGTCATTTTATTTTTACCATTTTGCGGTCCATACCGCATTTTTATCACTTACTATTCAATTTATTTTGCCAGGCAATGTGCCAAAAATAACAATGATCTCATACTAGTTCAGACTTTTATGGACACTACAGTGCTGGTTATTTTTTAAATAGATTTTTATTTGATGAATTGGAAAAGGAGGTTGAATCAAACATTTTTTTAGAATGCTACCAAAAGTCTTAGGAGTACTTTGCACGCTGCGACATTGCTACTGCGATATCATCGGGGTCAAAATCGAAAGTGACGCACATCCGGCGCCAGTAACGACGTCGCAACATGTAAAGCCTAGATGCGCCGTTAAACGATCGCAAAAGCGTCGCAAATTGGTGATCTGTGTAGCGTCGGACATTTTCATAATGTCGCACCAATAGGAGATTCGATGTTGTTCCTCGTTCCTGCGGCAGCACACATCGCTGTGTGTGAAGGCGCAGGAGCAAGGAACATCACCTTACCTGCCTCCACCGGCTATGCGGAAGAAAGGAGGTGGGCGGGATGTTTACATCCCGCTCATCTCCGCCCCTCCGCTTCTATTGTCCGCCTGCCGTGTGATGTCGCAGTGACGCCGCACGACCCGCCCCCTTAGGAAGGAGGCGGGTTGCTGGCCAGAACGACGTCGCAGGGCGGGTATGTGCGTGTGAAGCTGTCGTAGTGATAATGTTCGCTACGGCAGCTATCACAAGATATCGCATGTGCGACGGGGCGGGTACTATCGCGCTCGGCATTGCAAGTATCGGCTAGCGATGTCGCATCGTGCAAAGTACCCCTAAATCCTATGATTGTTTGTTTGATTTTTTAAATATATGTTTATTCATTTTTCAACAGCAACAAATAAATACGTAATAAGGATTCAGCATTGAAATATTTAAGTCATAAGTATTTCTTAACTTCTCAGTTACTCAACTCTATTTTGTAGCAAGGAAGGCAGCTACCCCTTAACCGTGCCATGTCCCACATCTTATAGTCTGAGGAATCTTGAAACACCTCCTAATTTCCTCTTATTCACATCACGTCCTTCCATCATGGTCTCCCCCCATTATTTCCAAGTTCCACCTCCAGGCCCTTCTGTGTACGCTTCAATTTCTCAGTGTGGTACCAAACTGTATCCTTAAAAAACAATATTATCCTTTCGATTTCAGCCCGACTGTAATAGGCTAGTACAAATTTTTTCATTTGTTTTAAATGGTGTTGCATTCTGTCTGCCCTCCTTTCTGCATCCAAACCCTCTATTTCAAGAAGATGTTTGAGATGGCCCAATACTTCCTTCGAAGGTAGGGACTTTGGGTCCAGCCAATTCTTTAGCAATGCTCTTTTGACTGAGAGCAATATCACATGTAAAAGCATAGGTGGGCTTGTCATCTTACCCTGCCCATCATTCTCCTCCTCCCAATAATGAAAAGAACAAGGTTGGGAGAGAGGCGAACCCCCAAACCCCAGATTCTCCGTACGCAGTTTTTGACTTGTGACCACAAGGTACTCAGATGGGAACAAGTGCACAACCCATGAAAGAGGTTGATTGCATCTATTTTACATTTTGGACATAAAGTGATCCTATCAGATTATCCTGTGATTGTTTTATCTGCTAGGACAACAAGCTGCAAAACCTCCATATTGCAGTGTATATTGTTTTTAAACGATCTCCCGTTAAACGATTAATCTAAACTAAGCAAGCTATCACCTATCCTAAACCGATTGCAGGACTCTAAAGCCCACTTTACACGTTGCAATTAGTTGTACAATCGCATTTGCGATGTGACACGCCCAGGTTGCATACGGGATCTATGAGATTGCATGTAGGTCGTTCATTTGCTGTCACACGTGCGTTAGTAGTCTATGTTAAATTGGTCAATGTTATGTGCGATCCTTTAGATCATGTGTTCTGTGACGTATGCATTGGGCACCTTTTTTTTTTTTTATTTATTGACTTGCCAAGCGTGTGTAATGTGTAGGGATGTGTTTTTACTATGTCATCTGCCATTCAGCTCTGCTACATGGCCGCTGACAGCAGACACAGACAGAGCCGCACTGTCAGAATGAACTCGGGTGAACTTCACCCGACTTCATTGTCATGCTGCGGCTCTGTCTGTGTCGCGCCCTGATTAGCGGTCACCAGTGAAGGACTCACCGGTGACCGCTAATCTCCTAAATTACTGAAGTTAGCAGCCCTCTCTCATACTCACCAATCCCCGATCCCCGGCGCTGCACGGCGTTCACACTGCTCCGGCGGCTTTTACTGTTTTGAAAAAGCCGGCCGCCCATTAAACAATTTCGTATTCCCTGCTTTCCCCGCCCACCGGCGCCTATGATTGGTTACAGTGAGACACGCCCCCACTCTGAGTGACAGGTGTCACACTGCACCCAATCACAGCAGCCGGTGGGCGTGTCTATACTGTGTAGTGAAATAAATAATTAATTAAAAAAAACGGCGTGCGGTTCCCCCCAATTATAAAACCAGCCAGATAAAGCCATACAGCTGAAGGCTGGTATTCTCAGGATGGGGAGCTCCACGTTATGGGGAGCCCTCCAGCCTAACAATATCAGCCAACAGCCGCCCAGAATTGCCGCATACATTATATGCGACAGTTCTGGGACTGTACCCGGCTCTTCCCGATTTGCCCTGGTGCGTTGGCAAATCGGGGTAATAAGGAGTTATTGGCAGCCCATAGCTGCCAATAAGTCCTAGATTAATCATGTCAGGCGTCTATGAGACACCTTCCATGATTAATCTGTAAATTACAGTAAATAAACACACACAACCGAAAAAATCCTTTATTAGAAATAAAAACACAAACATATACCCTGGTTCACCACTTTAATCAGCCCCAAAAAGCCCTCCATGTCCGGCGTAATCCAGGATGGTCCAGCGTCGCATCCAGCGCTGCTGCATGGAGGTGACCGGAGCTGCAGCAGACACAGCCGCTCCGGTCACCTCCACGCAGGTAATGAAGACAGCCGGCGATCAGCTGCTGTCACTGAGGTTACCCGCTGTCACTGGATCCAGCGGTGGCCGCGGGTAACCTCAGTGACAGCTCAGCTGATCGCGCTACTCACCTCAGTTGCTGCGTGGAGGTGATAGGAGCGGCGGTGAGTAGCGCGATCAGCTGAGCTGTCACTGAGGTTACCCGCGGCCACCGCTGGATCCAGTGACAGTGGGTAACCTCACTGACAGCTCAGCTGATCGCACGGTTGTCTTCATTACCTGCGTGGAAGTGACCGGAGCGGCTGTGTCTGCTGCAGCTCCGGTCACCTCCATGCAGCAGCGCTGGATGCGACGCTGGACCATCCTGGAGTACGCCGGACAAGGAGGGCTTTTTTGGGGCTGATTAAAGTGGTGAACCAGGGTATATGTTTGTGTTTTTATTTCTAATAAAGGATTTTTTCGGTTGTGTGTTTATTTACTGTAATTTACAGATTAATCATGGAAGGTGTCTCATAGACGCCTGACATGATTAATCTAGGACTTATTGGCAGCTATGGGCTGCCAATAACTCCTTATTACCCCGATTTGCCAACGCACCAGGGCAAATCGGGAAGAGCCGGGTACAGTCCCAGAACTGTCGCATATAATGTATGCGGCAATTCTGGGCGGCTGTTGGCTGATATTGTTAGGCTGGGGGGCTCCCCATAACGTGGAGCTCCCCATCCTGAGAATACCAGCCTTCAGCCGTATGGCTTTATCTGGCTGGTTTTAAAATTGGGGGGAACCGCACGCCGTTTTTTTTAATTATTTAATTATTTATTTCACTACACAGTATAGACACGCCCACCGGCTGCTGTGATTGGGTGCAGTGTGACACCTGTCACTCAGCGTGGGGGCGGGTCTCACTGCAACCAATCATAGGCGCTGGTGGGCGGGTAAAGCAGGGAATACGAGATTGTTTAATGGGCGGCCGGCTTTTTCAAAACAGTAAAAGCCGCCAGAGCAGTGTGAACGCCGTGCAGCGCCGGGGATCGGGGATCGGTGAGTATATGAGAGAGGGGGATAGACTGACATGGACAGAGAGTGAGGGACAGAGATAGTGACCGACTGACAGAGATTAGTGACTGACAGACATTGTGAAGCGCTTCAGAACGCAGCTTTTCAGCTGCGCTCTGAAGCGGACCTTTTTTAAGCTGCGGTGCAGAGCGCACACCTGCGCACATAGCATCAGACACCAAAATCGTATGAGGGATGTCACACGTTACAATTCACTAGGTTCATGCAACAAAACGCTCAATTCTAGAGAATGATACGATGTGTTTGCGATCAACGGTTTTGCGTTCAATCCTGATCGCAAGTAGATGTCACACGCAGATACCTCACAAACGATGCCGGATGTGCGTCACTTACAACTTGACCCCAACGACGGATTGTGAGATATATTGAAGCGTGTAAAGTGGGCTTTAAATGCCACCATGACACCGTCCCTGTACATTCAGCCCTTTCCTCCCTAACATCACCACGAGTGATACCTGTGCCTCCCACAGGATTACCACTCTCATCTCCTGTAGTCCTCACCAATTCAATTATCTGAAATATATTGTTTATTACATCTATTTCTCAAGCCTTTACATTTAGATAACAGAAAAGCACAGGCATTATCAATTAATTGTGATAAATAAGTCTGAAGTTACCTTTTTTTCTTCCGCTGTAATCCAATAGCAACAAGTGCAATGGCGGCAACAAACACTACTACCGCTCCTATTATGGTGCCTGAAATAAAAATGAATCACAAAAAAAAATTAGAATGAACAAGGATGTATACAGTTATACAACAGTACCACAATATCAAGTTACTTCTATCAGAATTCAGTATGCTATTCTGTTGTAATGGAAATACCCAATGATACACATTGGACAATTGACACATAAATCTGTGTCCTCATATAAATATTTTAAATAGGGTTTCTTAAGACTGGTAACCCACAGTCATAAGGTGCCCACACACCTTACACAGTAATTGGCCAAAAACGTTCAATCTTTAGATATCTCTTGTGCCTGTCACCTTTATAGGGATTTAGCTGCAAGATTGTTTCCTTTCAGTGAGTTAAATAATATGAAATGGTTAATGGTGCCAGTATATGTTTTGCCAATTTATACTACTTAAAGGGGCATACCACCCCAAGCGAGCAGCCAGCCATACTTTGATGGGTTTGGTTGACATTAATCATATGGCCTAATGGTGCACTTACTCTAGAAATGTAATGTCTCGGAGAATTGTCTACAGTGTATACATTTTTACCAACTTCTGGGCTGAGAGCAGGACTAGCTGGCTCTGATTGTAAAGGAGTAAATTATGAATAACTGGCAGGGCACAAATATTAATAGCTTATGAATTTTAAATACAAAATACTTTTGAAAGTTGTATACCTTTTCTCTTATACAGAGAATAAGTGTTTGTGTCAAGCTACCTCTAGGGGGTGAAGGGACACTGGTAGGAAAAGAACTCCTGAGTGTAGTTAGACAGAAGCCCACTAGAGGTTGCTAACACAAGAGCAGGGTTAGTCAATCAGTCAGGGTCTATTATGCCAGGATGTCATGTCTGTACCGAGGAGAAAACTATCCAAAGTCAAAGAACAGAGCCGAGGTCAGATACCGGGAGAGCAATTAAGCACAGGGGAGGACGTGGGGAACAGGAGACCGGAGGACAGGGAGGTATGGAGGAAACGACGGGTAGGAGGGATATAGGTACGGACTGGCAGGAGGAAAAGGAGGTCAGGTCTAGGGGACAGAGGTCAGGTCAGGTAAGAGGGACAGAAGTCCCTTCGGGCAAGGGGAATGGAGGTCAAGACAAACAGTATCAGGCAGCAGGACAAGAACCAGAGAACTTCTCACAGGAATGGAGCACACAGCACAGCCGGAAATATCACTGGCGGCGTCCCGGAGGCAGCAGCACCAAGATATGTTGGGACCCCCGGAACAAGGCCAGAACAAACAGGCCCTTCCCAAGAGACCTAAACCCCGGAGGCAGGATACATGCAGCAGCTCAGGAACTGCAGAGCCATGCATGAATCATGACAGTTTGCTTTGTAAATACAATATCTACTGCAGTAAAGCAAAAATAAAAAAAAGCCTCCTGTATCTGAGAAAACCACAATTAACAGAGATATGTAACTGTCATGTACCAGTATAGGAAACTTCTTCAGAGCCGATTGTTGAGAGGGTATTAAGAGATGTGTTATTTATCATAGTTGGTAAAGAGAAAGGACCCATGTAGCTTGTGAAAGATGCCAGAGATTGTTCTTCATTGATGAGGTCGGTGTTTGTGTCATAAATGATATCATTAAAGCCAGCGATGCAAACTCTGAAAATAAGAATTACAGTAATTAGTGTAGTCTACTAAAGGGGTGACAAAGCAAAGCATCTCATGTCATATATTGAGGTCTTTTGGGACCCCTTAGTCATAGCGAGTATATGGCACCCCCATTAAATTACTCTACTCTCCACGTTGAATATATATGTATGTATGTATATACACACGTGGTTAAAATTGTTGGTACCCCTCGTTTAATGAAAGAAAATCCCAAAATGGTCACAGAAATAACTTGAATCTGACAAAAGTAATAATAAATAAAAAAAATCTATGAAAGTGAACAACTGAAAGTCAAAAGTTGCAGTTTTTCAACCATGCTTTTACAGAATTTTTAAAAAAATAAAACTCATGAAATAATGAAATGATGGTTCCCTCCTCCTCCTCCTCCTCCTTAACTTAATATATTGTTGCACAACCTTTTGAGGCAATCACTGCAATCAAACTATTCCTTTATCTGTCAATGTGACTTCTGCACCTCTTCACAGGTATTTTGGCCACTCTTCAAAAGCAAACTGCTCCAGTTGTCTGGTGTTTGAGGGTTGCCTTTTTCCAGACGGCATGTTTAAGCTTTTTCCAAAGATACTCAATAGGCTTTAGGTCCGGGCTCATAGAAGGCCACTTCAGAATAGTCCAATGTTTTCCTCTTAGCCATTCTTAGGTGTTTTTAGCTGTGTGTTTTGAGTCATTATCCTGTTGCAAGACCCATGACCTGCGACTGAGACCAAGCTTTCTGACACTAGGCAGCACATTTCTTTCTATAATTCCTTGATAGTCTTGAGATTTAATCGTACCCTGCACAGATTCAAGACCCCCTGTGCCAGATGCAGCAAAGCAGCCCCAGAACATAACAGAGCCTCATCCATGTTTCACAGTAGGGACAGTGTTCTTTTCTTGATATACTTAATTTTTCCATCTGTGAACATAGAGCTGATGTGCCTTGACAAAAAGTTCAATTTTTGTCTTGTCTGTCCATAGGACATTCTCCCAGAAGCTTTGTGGCTTGTCAACATGTAGTTTGGCAAATTCCAGTCTGGCATTTTTATGATTTTTTTTCAACAATGGTGTCCACCTTGCTCGTCTCCCATGTAGTCCACTTTGGCTCAAACAACGTCGGATGGTGCGATCTGACACTGATGTTCCTTGAGCTTGAAGTTCCCCTTTAATCTCTTTAGAAGTTTTTCTGGGCTCTTTTGTTACCATTTGTATTATCCGTCACTTTGATTTGTCATCAATTTTCCTCCTGCAGCTACGTCCAGGGAGGTTGGCTACAGTCCCATCGATCTTAAACTACTACTGCCACTCACTGTTTATTGAGCAATGACTGAAGCCGCAACTCTATGACTGAAACCAGAGGCTGCTGGGAAAGATGACATTCATTTCCTCCTGGCAGCGGGGCTTTCAGTTTAGCACCTGGGCAGATTTAGAACTCTATTAACCAGCAGAATATCTGCAGATTAATAGGATTTTTGACATGACAGGTTCCATTTAAAGTTTTGTACTAGCCAAGTCAGAATTCTGACCTTAAACCTATAGAAATGTTTTGGAAGGACTTGAAGTGAGCAGTTCGTGGGAGAAAACGCGGCAACATTACCTTGTTGAAGCTGTTTTGTAGTGAGAAATAGACTAAAGCGAGCTTTACACGCTGCAACATCGCTAGCGATGTCGCGAGCGATAGACCCGCCCACGTCAGTGGTGCGTCACGGGGTGATCGCTGCCGTAGCAAACAATATCGCTACGGCAGCGTCACACGCAATTACCTGTTCACCAACCTCGCTGTGGCCACCAAACAGTCTCTCCTTTAAGGGGGAGGTTCGTTTGGCGTCACTAAGCGGCCGCCCAATAGAAGTGGAGGGGCGAAGATGAGCAGCCGGAACATCACGCCCACCTCCTTCCTTCCTCATTGCCGGCGGCCGCAGGTACGATGTTGTTCCTCGCTCCTGCAGCTTCATACACAGCGATGTGTGCTGCTGCAGGAACGAGGAACAACATCGTACCTGTCGCTGCAGCGAAATTATGGAAATGACCGACACTACACAGATCACCGATTTACGACACTTTTGAGATCGTTTATCGGTGCATCTAGTCTTTACACATTGCGACGTCGTTACTGGCGCCGGATGTGCGTCACTTTCCATTTGACCCCGACGACATCACAGTAGCGATGTCGCAACCTGCAAAGTACCCCTTAGGATTTATTTGAAAATGTGATGTAACTTTAGGGCAAATTTATCCGGAAATCTGGAAAATTTTGAAGGGTTTGCAAATTTTTAATTACCACTATAAATCTACATACCGTACTTAGTAATTGATAGAAATATATAGTGAAATGCATATGAACATATCATAAAGATCAGTAAATCTTTTTCTTGAATGTCTTTTAATGCTAAAAGTATAGTGACGATACCTGTACTGTAACTCGGGATCCAGTGGTCCATTGAAATACGAATGAGTCTTGGATTTATCACCCAAAATAATACTTATCATATTTGACTTCATGATTGATTCTTGCTCAAAGATATAGGTAACATATGTGTCTGTAAGATTTTTCTTAAAATCGTTGTATGTTTTAGATAATATACCCCAAGTTGGGCGGTAATCTAAAAATTAAAATCAAGAGTTTATTTAAAAAAAAAAATAAAAGGCACTAAATTGGACAGAGCCCTCATAATATAGAAGGTAGCAAACAATCATTGTGTTTGCCTTATAAAATAAACTCCCTTACCATCTAATCCACGGCAATAAAGGGTTAATGGGTCAAACCAACAATTCTATTTCTAATACTTGAATAACAATATAAGAGATTTTTAAGCAACACTCACAAAATCTCCCATCCCTTGTGAGGCTCTGTTAATGAGATACCCTTCTATGTTCAGGGCACTACCTGGACAGGACATACAGGACTGACGTTAGGGGGGCAAACTGAGCAGTTGCATAAGGCCCCCACTCCTTGAGAGCCACTAGCTTCTACAGCAGGAACTATACTTTTAGTGTAGCTTCTCATGTGGACACTGCTTGAGGACCTTGGGTGATATCACGGTCATGTGATCAGTCATGTGACTGTGATGTCACTACAGGTCTTGTACTCTGAGGCACTTCAAAACCTTTGATGACATCACGATCATATGACTGTTCATGTGACCGTGATGTCACTGTCAGAAGGGATGAAGAGATGGATTGGTGGTAAGTCCTCTACTGAATGTGTCTGTGTGTGTGTGTGTGTGTGTGTGTGTGTGTGTGTGTGTGTGTGTGTCTAAAAGACAATAAGAGAGGGACGTGCTGTGATGATACCTGATGGCAAGAAATAAACAGTTGTGCTGGAGGCTGCTCACCTATTGGGGTTGCGCACCCCTGCACACCGGTTAAGGTCAGAGGAATAGTCCGCGGGAGCTGGTGGAACTTGTGTTGGCTGAATCCCCGCAACTGCCACTTGGGTCTTGCTGCAGGATAAATCTTGTGATCAGGGAAAACCGGAAGTGCGTCACCACAGGTCCTGCCACACGACTAGCACGGGCCCAATAGTTCAGCAACCGCAGGTCCTGCTAGAACTAGTGAAGCGCTATGTTACTAGAGCTGCTCCTGCTGTTAAACCCTCAGTCGGGATATAGCATATGGGGGAGCAAAAATTGGCGGTCAGGTGGAGCGCTGAGGAATAAAGCGATTTACACAAGGGGTAAAAGAACAAACCTTTTTATTATTATTACAACCCTCTAACGGCCACAACGCATTTCAACAGCGATATGCTGTCTTCATCAGGTGGTACCAACAATTGCTTTATTTCTTAGCGCTCAACCTGACCGCCAATTTTAGCTCCTCCATGTGTGTGTGTGTGTCTGGAATGTATGGGCCCAGGTGATACATATTAACCCCTTTACAACATCCACTGTGTATGTACGGCACAAGTTGGAAGCGAATGTATGGAGTGGGCTCACTGGATAAACTTGCCCTATACTCGTCAGGTAATGGCTTTTATTACAGCCAGGACCTGCCTCTATCAATCATCTGTTAAACCTGTAATTGTTAGCCTGTTAAATCCCACTGTCAAACTCTGACAGCAACATTTAACACATGTCAGAATGGGGGTACGCAATTTTAAGCACCCATTGGCGCACCCAAGAGGTGATCGCAGGTCATCAGTGGGTTGCTATGAAGCAGGGGGTCTGTTAAAGACTTCTGTGCCTGTCATTACAGCACTCCTTTGAGACCTGACTTTGGCCAGGCTTAAAAAGAGACTGTGATTTTCACTATATACAGCAATGAAGAGAATCGCAGGTTTTAGTCCTCTAAGGAGACTATTAAGAACAGTAAAAGGTAAAAAAAAATTATTTACAAAATATGAAAAATGTTAAACATAAAAGTTCAATTCACTTCGCTTTTGACCTATTAAAAATGAAGATAATACATTTTTTTTTAATACACCAATGTGGTATTTCCGCTTTCAGAAAAGTCCGATCTAGTAAAATTTAAAAACAATCAACACAAACAGTAAACAATGTAAAATAAATTAAATTCTGGAACAACAAAATTCCTTTTTTTTTGGTCCTTCAAATACCACAAAAAAAACTGTAACACGCAATTCAATCATCATATCTATCCCAACATGGTATCAATAAAAACCATTGTCTTTGTATACATATACGTGTGAGTGTGTGTATGTGCTCGGTGTATACATGCATGTGGGCTTTGAGTGTGTAATATGCATTGTATGTGTCACATACTGTGTGTATGTAGTATCCATTTATAAATCCCAGATGAACAGATAAGAGTTGATAGGTGAAAACATGTCGGCACTCATGCTACTCATAGATCAAGTGATTGGATTGGTTATGGCGGAACAAAAATCACTATTCTCGGCAGCACATCGTCCGGTGCAAACTGCTGATGTGCTGCTGCTAACGTGATACTGTAGCTGACAGATTAATCTCCTAGTGACTGTTCTATGCCCACCAGTCTTCATCATCTTGTGAAAATAGTCTGGGAAATAAGCACCGAAGGACTTGAATATTGTTGATCTCCCTTGTTTAATGGTCTGAATTCAGCGCATTTAAATGTAACCTAAATGTTTAAGTGTGATGGTGCAATATGTTAGCATAGAGGGCCCCACATTAATCTTTTGCCCAGGTCCTCGCTTTGTCTACAATTGGCTCTCAGGACATGTGAAGACAGGTCGTTCTACATATATTGATGACCAGCATATAACAATACTCCTATTGTGTATTTTCAGAGAGTCTAGCTCTTACCATTCATCTCCGTAGTTAATATGACAGCATACGCCACTATGGGCTCATTTGAACTATCAAAAGGCGAGAATGTAACGTTTATTGAATCACTGAGTTCAGATGGACTGATCATAATGTTGTTATCAAGCAGCTCTGTGGAAAGATTAGAGGTAAAACATGTTTAATTGGGTTAAGAATCTAACATAGTAATATCTGGTCTTTTTGTGTATACAGTGCTAGCTAAAAGTGTTGGCACCCTTGAAATTGTTCCAGAAAACACAGTATTTCTACCAGAAAATTATTGCAATTACACATTTTTCTTATACACATGTTTATTTCTTTTATGTGTATTGGAACAACACTAAAAAACATAGGAAATATAGGCTAATTGGGCCAGACAAAATTGTTAACACCTTTCAAAAATTGCGGGTAAACAACTTTGTTTCAAGCATGAAGCATGTGATGCTCATTCAAACCTGTAGCAAATAAAAGGCGTGGGCAGAATGAAAATCACACCTGAAAAGAGATAAAAAGGGGAGAAGTTGACTCAATGATTGAATTGTGTATCTGTGTGTGCAACACTAAGCATGGAGAATACAAAGAGGTAAAGAGAACTGTCAGAGGACTTAAGAAACAAAATTGTTGAACAATATCAACAATCTAAAGGTTACAAGTCCATCTCCATAGATCTTTTGTGACCAACATAATCAAGGTAATTTAAAACTCATGGCACTGTAGCCTGGATGTTGACGGCAGAGAATAATTGTTGGAAGGATGCAACGCAGGATAATCCGGATGGTGGATAAGCCCAAATCAAGTTCCAAAGAAATTCAAGCTGTCCTGCAGGCTCAGGAGGCATCAGTGTCAGCGTGATCTATCTATCCACATCTGAGTGAAGTGAAACGCTATGGAGGAGACCCAGGAAGACACAGCTGCTGACTTCTGATACAGAGACATAAAAAAACCGCTAGACTGCAGTTTACCAAAATGTACGTGAGTAACCAAAATCCTTCTGGGAAAACATCTTGTGGATAGATGAAACTATGGTAGTGCTTTTTGGAACAGTACATCATCATACTATTTACCAAAAACGGAATGGAATGAGCCCTACAAAGAAATGAAGACAAAAGAAAAGTGGTCCAAATTTCCACATGAGAGGGGTAAGAAGCTTATTTTGTTTGCAGTTATTTATTGCAAAAGATGTGCAACCAAATATTAAGTTGAGGGTGCCAACAATTTTGTGTGAAATTATGTACAATTTGCCTATTTTCAACTGATTTTTGTGTTGTTCCAATACATACAAAATAAGTAAACATATGTATAAAAAAAGTGTAATTGCAATAATTTTCCGGGATGAATATTTAAATTTTTTTGGGACAATTTTAAGAGTGCAAACACTGTAGGCCATGACTGAGTGTGTGTGTGTGTGTGTGTGTGTGTGTGTGTGTGTGTGTGTGTGTGTGTGTGTGTGTATGTATGTATGTATGTATGTATGTATGTATGTATGTATGTATGTATATATATATATATATATATATATATATATATATATATGACATAATATACATACACGGAGTGTAATACACATTGCGACACATATGATTCTATATCAATAGAATACAAAGGAGAGAAGCTTTGATGCCTGAGAAGATATGGAAGTAAGAAGAAGAAAAGGAGGGGGGAGTATTAAGTTTAGGATAAGGCAGAATGCGGGGAGAAGATGGATTAATGATATATAGGGGGAGAGGGTGTTATGGTGAACAGAGTAAAAAAACTTAAGTCCTGCTAAGATTATCACGTTCTTTTTAGCGCAAGGAATAATAAAAAAAAACAAACATGAAACATATGAAGAGAATTGTTTCGTCAATATTGACCAAGGCTAAGCTACTATCATCATGTAAGAGCATGTAGCCAAATGCTCCAGTTCGTTGATATTTTCTCATCTTTAACTTTTGACAATCTAATTTTTTTGTATATGCCTACTCGTGTTGTCTCCTCAATCCATTCTTTGATGGAGGGCGGATCTTCACTCTTCCAATGCCTGGCTATCATCAGTTTTGCAGCATTGAGTAATTGAGGTAGCATGGAATTTTTTTTAAATAGTGTGTTTGTAGGATCTAGATTTAAGAGGATGAATTTTGGTGTTAAATGTATATCTATTTTAGCCACTCTCTTAATGTGTTCTCTTATCTTTTCCCAGTATTCCCCCCCCTTTTTTTTTATTTTGTCCTATACTTTATGACTTAAAAAATTTACATAAAGAATTTATAAAAAAAAAAAAATTGAAAAAAATAGATAAATTAAAAAAAAAATAAATAAAATATATATATATATATATATATATATATATATATATACATACATTCAGTTAGGTCCAGAAATATTTGGACATTGACACAAGTTTTGTTATTTTAGCTGTTTACAAAAACATGTTCAGAAATACAATTATATATATAATATGGGCTGAAAGTGCACACTCCCAGCTGCAATATGAGAGTTTTCACATCCAAATCGGAGAAAGGGTTTAGGAATCATAGCTCTGTAATGCATAGCCTCCTCTTTTTCAAGGGACCAAAAGTAATTGGACAAGGGACTCTAAGGGCTGCAATTAACTCTGAAGGCGTCTCCCTCGTTAACCTGTAATCAATGAAGTAGTTAAAAGGTCTGGGGTTGATTACAGGTGTGTGGTTTTGCATTTGGAAGTTGTTGCTGTGACCAGACAACATGCGGTCTAAGGAACTCTCAATTGAGGTGAAGCAGAACATCCTGAGGCTGAAAAAAAAGAAAAAATCCATCAGAGCTTGGAGTAGCAAAATCAACAGTCGGGTACATTCTGAGAAAAAAGGAATTGACTGGTGAGCTTGGGAACTCAAAAAGGCCTGGGCGTCCACGGATGACAACAGTGGTGGATGATCGCCGCATACTTTCTTTGGTGAAGAAGAACCCGTTCACAACATCAACTGAAGTCCAGAACACTCTCAGTGAAGTAGGTGTGTCTGTCTCTAAGTCAACAGTAAAGAGAAGACTCCATGAAAATAAATACAAAGGGTTCACATCTAGATGCAAACCATTCATCAATTCCAAAAATAGACAGGCCAGAGTTAAATTTGCTGAAAAACACCTCATGAAGCCAGCTCAGTTCTGGAAAAGTATTCTATGGACAGATGAGACAAAGATCAACCTGTACCAGAATGATGGGAAGAAAAAAGTTTGGAGACGAAAGGGAACGGCACATGATCCAAGGCACACCACATCCTCTGTAAAACATGGTGGAGGCAACGTGATGGCATGGGCATTCATGGCTTTCAATGGCACTGGGTCACTTGTGTTTATTGATGACATAACAGCAGACAAGAGTAGCCGGATGAATTCTGAAGTGTACCGGGATATACTTTCAGCCCAGATTCAGCCAAATGCTGCAAAGTTGATCGGACGGCGCTTCATAGTACAGATGGACAATGACCCCAAGCATACAGCCAAAGCTACCCAGGAGTTCATGAGTGCAAAAAAGAGGAACATTCTGCAATGGCCAAGTCAATCACCAGATCTTGACCCAATTGAGCATGCATTTCACTTGCTCAAATCCAGACTTAAGACGGAAAGACCCACAAACAAGCAAGACCTGAAGGCTGCGGCTGTAAAGGCCTGGCAAAGCATTAAGAAGGAGGAAACCCAGCGTTTGGTGATGTCCATGGGTTCCAGACTTAAGGCAGTGATTGCCTCCAAAGGATTCGCAACAAAATATTGAAAATAAAAATATTTTGTTTGGGTTTGGTTTATTTGTCCAATTACTTTTGACCTCCTAAAATGTGGAGTGTTTGTAAAGAAATGTGTACAATTCCTACAATTTCTATCAGATATTTTTGTTCAAACCTTCAAATTAAACGTTACAATCTGCACTTGAATTCTGTTGTAGAGATTTCATTTCAAATCCAATGTGGTGGCATGCAGAGCCCAACTCGCGAAAATTGTGTCACTGTCCAAATATTTCTGGACCTAACTGTATATATATTAAAGGGGTTTTGCTATGATACAAAATGCATTGTGCATTCTGTGAAAAAATCTTGGAAGAACAATACACTTTTCACATACAGTTCATTCTCAATATTGTATTATTTTAGTACAGACTGCTAATGATATAGCTCGAATAGTAGGAGGCTTCTTCTGCTCTGGTCAAGCATGCACAGATAGTTTTTTTCTGTAATAAATGGGTTATGTACGCGGAGGCTGAGAAGCACACATAACCAACAGAATACTGCTGGAAGAGAGGAAGTCAGAGAGTTTATATGAAGGAGACAGCGTTGTTCTATGCAGCTTTCTGCCTCTACTATCGCCGAGAACCCACAGTGAGCACTTCTTCAATGGCTGTGAATCACTGCTGGCTTGTACTGCGTATGCCTCTGTGTCGCCCTGGGCAAGCCAGGGGACACAGGTCACACACCACCACACCCCACACCCCAGGTAGGCACATCTGCTAACCTACAAAACCTTGTTGCCTTCCTCCAGGAGTCTGTGATGCACACCAGGGGGTGGGCCAGGCGGTTGGCTCCGCCCACCAAGGAGCTCACAACTCTGGAGGCAGGAAGTGTCAGGCAGTTAGAGCCCAGGGAGGGCAAGTGTAAACAACAAAGTGGAAGTGAGGAGAGAAAGAGGAGTAAAGGAGGAAAGCAAGTGAGGTGACAAGAAGGAAGAGAAGCCTGAGAGCCCAGCTGTGTGTAGGGCTAGAACAGCAAGGTCAGCGACGGCGGTGACTGTCCGGAGGGGGACCGTTTGGAAGTTCCTGGAAGGACCCCGTTGGCTGTGTGCCCGGTGTTCTGGAGCAGTGTTCCGAAAGACAGTCAGCACCAGGGCAGGGGCCTCTCGGACCCCGGCAAGGCTAGGAGTCGCCAAATTTGCCGAATCCGTCAGTGACGGGGACGCAGATTCCCCCAACAACCAAGTCCCGATTGAAGGCAACAGTCCAACCTGTACAACAGAGGCACCGCCAGGGCACCAGTCTCTGAGGGCCAGCGCCTGCGGGCAAAGTGTAGTGCTCCTCCGGCCCAGCTTGAAGCCGGGGAGCGGGTTACCGGTGGGAACCCATCGCAACCATCCGTACATACAGGTGCAAGGAAGAGGGACATCACCGTCACCTACCGGGGAAGCAAAGCAGCCGTCTGTGGGACCGTCCTACCAGCCGTTGGTTTACCGTACAAACTGTGTCCGTGTCTCAGGCTGAGTGAGTACCACAGTGCCGCAAGGCACAGCGCTGCCCCCGCGTCCCTGCGCCCACCAGGCCCTGCACCTCACAAACCATCACCGGGCCCCGGGATCACCAACCCCTACCCACGGAGGGGCAACACAACACCTGGCTGCTCCCCATCACCATCCCCGGGACCCCCGCATTGAGCAGCGGTGGTGCTACACATCACCACAACCGTGGGTGGCGTCACTGACATTATCCCAACATCCCAAGCAACCCCCCTTTCACTCACGGGCGAGGAGTGCCGCTCGAGGACACCCCGGGATCCGGCCTACGGCTCGAGCCACCACTGAGCGGCCGGACCCGAGCAGAAGGGGTGAGCGCGGTGTGCTGACACCCTCCTCCCCGCCCGCGACAACTTGGCGTCACGAACGGGATCTTACCGCTCTGCCGTCTGGTAGAGGTGCGCCTTGTTATCGCCGGAGGTATCCGGCAGAAAAATTTCAGAAGCCGCCATCTTTGGCGCGAAAAGTTCCCGCTCGAGCGTCTTCTCGAGCAGTAGAGGCGCGAAGGCCAAAACCCCGCCCCGAGAGAGGAGGGGCCGAAAAGAGCTAAGGGGGACGCGATGGCGGCTGGCCGCATGTAGCTGCGGCTATAGAAGCAGGGACGCCAGGACTCTGCAGCAGTATTGGGTTCCTGGAAAAAGCCTCGTTACCAAGATGCAAGATTCAGCTCGCAACGAGGAAGCCCCCGCGCCCGGCACGGCGACGTGGTTGAGGGACCGGACCGTCCCGCTGAGTAACCGTCTGCAGGCCCATATGCAACTCCTCCTGGAAGAGTGGGAGACCGACATGGCGGACGTGGTGGCTGCTATGTGGAGACGCGAGGCAGAAGAGGATTTGGAGGAGCGGGTAAGTGACCCACGCCCCTGTATTCCTGAAGGATCGGCCGCTGCGGCTGAGGGGCCCGGCCGGCTCCCGCTCACCCTGCCTCTCTCCCCGCTACCCGCGATGGTGGCTGCCGCCCCGCCACTAGGCCCGCTACCTGCCCAACCGGTAGCGATACCCTGCCTGGCCGCTCCGGCGGACCAGCCGACTGCAAACGTCCAGGACGGCCCTGAAATGCACCAAGGGGAACCGCTAGAACCACGGCCCCTTAACAGCGCGGTGCCTGAAGTCCCAGTAGAGACTGTGCCAGACCCTGAGCCCGGAACCGTGGCCTGGATGAAGGCCCGGGTGATTCAGTTCCACCGGCGTCAGCAGGGACAACTCCTCCGGATGATGGAGCAGTGGACCAACGAGGTGGAGATGCTGATTACCACCGTCCCGATGTACGGAGAGGGAACAGATGTAGCAGAACCGACTGGTGACCCACGTCCCTATGTCCTACCTGGACCGGCCGCTGCGGCTGAGGGGCCCGGCCTAGTCTCGGCCTATACATTGCCCTTGCCGTCACTGATGGGGCGCCTCAACATAGGCTCGCCTACTTTGCTGCTCCCTGCTACCGCAAAAGAGGATGAAGTGTTGGATGCTGGAGACCAGGAGGCTGCGGCAGCTGGCGGCAACCCGCCTGACGCAGAAACAAGAAATGACTACTCCTGCCCCAGCTCCGGGCCCGTTGTTGCGGCTGAAGGAGCATCCTGGCCGCAATCTTATACCGGGAGACATGGTGCGGTATACCCGGCACTGCGGAGAGAGGGGGTGGTTTGCCCTGGATGTAAAGCTGAGGGGCAGCCCGGAGAGCAAGGTGAGCTCTGCACCCCCTCCCTCGGATGAAGCAGCAAAAGGACCGGAGTAGGGCAATGGAGGCCCGCAGCACCGTCCCCGTTGGGACCACCTGCTTGTTGTTTGAAAAAGTTTGAAAGTTCTGCAATGATAATGAAAATGATCACACCGAAGAAGTAACCTGATTGTTTGCTGTGATTTGCAACCGGCTGGAGCCGGCACCGTTGTCCCCGTGGGGACCGTTTAAAGTTTAAAAATTGCATGGGAACTATCTATGGACAAGCCCGTGAACTCTGCAGGGCAACCACAAACGTTAGTGGCTTGTAAATATGTTGGGTACCGTTACCGTTTCCGCAGGCCGCCTCCGGAGAGGCAGGTTGGAGGGAGGGCCCTGAGCAGAGCAGGCCGGGTCCCAGCCACCAAAAGGACCGGTGGCTACCCTCTGGAGGGCAAGGACAGATCCCGCTCGGGTACCGTGTGCTGGACTGTGGGTCAAGGGGTGCTGCCTGGGCTTTAGGGGCAGCATCAGGGCCAGGTTACTTGGGTGGGAGAGAGCGGAAACCGTGACCGTACACCGTTGAAACGTTAAAAGTAAAATGTGCCTCCCGTCTTGGGAAGATTATTGAAATGTATATATGTTTAACCTGTTATCCCCTTTTTCACAGAAAAATAAAACCGGTGTAGGACGGCAGCCCGCGGACGGTCTGCGTTTTGCTAAGGGGGAATGTGTCGCCCTGGGCAAGCCAGGGGACACAGGTCACACACCACCACACCCCACACCCCAGGTAGGCACATCTGCTAACCTACAAAACCTTGTTGCCTTCCTCCAGGAGTCTGTGATGCACACCAGGGGGTGGGCCAGGCGGTTGGCTCCGCCCACCAAGGAGCTCACAACTCTGGAGGCAGGAAGTGTCAGGCAGTTAGAGCCCAGGGAGGGCAAGTGTAAACAACAAAGTGGAAGTGAGGAGAGAAAGAGGAGTAAAGGAGGAAAGCAAGTGAGGTGACAAGAAGGAAGAGAAGCCTGAGAGCCCAGCTGTGTGTAGGGCTAGAACAGCAAGGTCAGCGACGGCGGTGACTGTCCGGAGGGGGACCGTTTGGAAGTTCCTGGAAGGACCCCGTTGGCTGTGTGCCCGGTGGTCTGGAGCAGTGTTCCGAAAGACAGTCAGCACCAGGGCAGGGGCCTCTCGGACCCCGGCAAGGCTAAGAGTCACCAAATTTGCCGAATCCGTCAGTGACGGGGACGCAGATTCCCCCAACAACCAAGTCCCGATTGAAGGCAACAGTCCAACCTGTACAACAGAGGCACCGCCACCGCCAGGGCACCAGTCTCTGAGGGCCAGCGCCTGCGGGCAAAGTGTAGTGCTCCTCCGGCCCAGCTTGAAGCCGGGGAGCGGGTTACCGGTGGGAACCCATCGCAACCATCCGTACATACAGGTGCAAGGAAGAGGGACATCACCGTCACCTACCGGGGAAGCAAAGCAGCCGTCTGTGGGACCGTCCTACCAGCCGTTGGTTTACCGTACAAACTGTGTCCGTGTCTCAGGCTGATTGAGTACCACAGTGCCGCAAGGCACAGCGCTGCCCCCGCGTCCCTGCGCCCACCAGGCCCTGCACCTCACAAACCATCACCGGGCCCCGGGATCACCAACCCCTACCCACGGAGGGGCAACACAACACCTGGCTGCTCCCCATCACCATCCCCGGGACCCCCGCATTGAGCAGCGATGGTGCTACACATCACCACAACCGTGGGTGGCGTCACGGACATTATCCCAACATCCCAAGCAACCCCCCTTTCACTCACGGGCGAGGAGTGCCGCTCGAGGACACCCCGGGATCCGGCCTACGGCTCGAGCCACCACTGAGCGGCCGGACCCGAGCAGAAGGGGTGAGCGCGGTGTGCTGACACCCTCCTCCCCGCCCGCGACACCTCAGTCAGAAAACATAGTTCTATATAGCTGTCTAGCAACATAGTGTGCTATATAATATATCTTATATATACCTGTATAAGAAGGTTCCAAGGCGCCGATTCTTAAGACTGCATTAACAGAATTTATATTTGACCTAGATAACATAGAGGAGGGATCCATGTAGCTTGTGAAAGATACCAGAGATTGTTCTTCATCAATGATGTCCTTGTTTGGTTCATAATTGATATTATTAAAGCTAGCAATGCTAACCCTGAAAATCAGAAGATTATTTTAGTAGTTAGCTTGGTTAGTGGAGTGACACAGCAAAATTGTTCATATGCATGGGCGTAGCTCAAAGTCCTGCATCTCAATGCATTTTTAGGCCCTCAAGCTGCATAGTATCCTTCTTTTGGGACACCTAATGCCTCACAACCTGTGTGCAAATGAAACTTCTGCACCCCTTAAAATTACTTTATTGTCCTCATTGCGTTAATTTTTAAACTCTGTTCAAACTAATTTAAAAAACATCTGAACCTCACATCTGATGTCAAACAAAATATACAAAGTGAAAATACTGATAAAAATGTAGCAATTTGTTGGGCACAAAAATAATATATCAAGAGTCAAGGTAAAACAAAATCATAAGTCTATTGAAGGCTTATTTCCAAATCACCCCCAAAATAACAGTAAAAAACTGATATCACAAAAAGATCCCATTTGCATGAATTTTATCAAGGCAACTCATAATGTGACTCAGAAGTGTGTATGGCCCCACATGCTAGTATTGTCTGTATTTGCAACATCATAAGGGCTTGGTCCTGATAAGACAGCAAATGGTGTTCTGGGGAATCTCCTCCTAAACTTGTATCAGGACATTAGTGAGCTCTAAGACAGTCTGTGGCACTATGTTGCGGCATCAGATGAACTGATATATGGTATAATGTTGCAGAACGCCTCAATTGGACTCATGTATGGGGAATGTGAGGACCAATCAATGGCATCAATGCAATTGTCATCCAGGAATTGTCTAGACCCTAGCTACATGAGGTTCTGCAGCAGGAGGTACCCAGGGCTTACAATAACGCTGCTAAGGTTTTCATTAGGGCACC
This sequence comes from Anomaloglossus baeobatrachus, assembly GCF_048569485.1. NCBI lineage: Eukaryota > Metazoa > Chordata > Amphibia > Anura > Aromobatidae > Anomaloglossus > Anomaloglossus baeobatrachus. Next base: position 27,497,189 of record NC_134362.1, read on the forward strand.
AATGACTATCACATGGAGCTTTGCACAACCCTCCAAGAATATGCTTCCCAGACTTCACTGACCCACCACCAAACAAGACATGTTGAATGATGTTGCAGGCAGCAAAACATTCACCATGGGGTCTCCAGACTCTGTCGTGTCTACCGTGTGTTCAGAGAGGACCTCCTCTCATCCGTGATAGAACAGGATGGCAATGGTGGACCTGCCAATTCTAGTCTTCTCTTGTGAATATTAATCAAGCAGCATGGTATTGGGTTGCTCTCTTAATTTGAGGAGTGAAATCCATCAGTATTTTTTAAGAAACAGGCAATTTAAGACTTGTAGTATTAATGTCTTTATCTCGTCCTCTAATGTCTTTCAATTAAAAAAATAGTGAGGATACCTGTACTGTAACTCGGGGTCCAGTGGTCCATTGAAATAAGAATGAGTCTTTGATCCATCTCCCACAAGAACGCCCATCTTATTTGACTGGCCAGAACTGACAATCTGGTCTTGCTCGAATATATAAGTGACATAAATGTTGGTAAGTTTGTTCTGAAAATCATCGTATGTTTTCGATAAAATTCCCTGAGGTGGGCGGTCATCTAAAAAAAAATAGTTTAGATTAATTCTATTAAACCGTCCTTGTGCTATAAGATGTGCTCCCCTGCCATTTTCTATACTTTGTAATATACACACTGCAGAAACACTATAAGGCTATAATGCTGTGATATTCATTCACAGTGGTGCAGTTCATGAGACATCCCTCTGTTTACACCCGCATTCTTTAAAAGAGCATATCTATCGACATATAGTACATTTATCGATGGCTGGCATGGTACGGCACAATATGTTTAATGTGTATTTCTTTAAGTATGGCTCTTACCATTCATTTCTGTTGTTACTACAACAGCATACGCCACTACGGGTCCATTTGAATTATCATAAGGCGAGAACATAACATCTATTGAATCACCGAGTTCAGATTGACTGATGACGAAGCTGTTACTGGACAGACCTTTGGAAAGATTATGGATAAAACGTATTAATTGAATTCAGAATCTGTATAACACAGTAATATATTTTTAACCGATTTTCTTTACACTAAAGTCCAAAAGGATTCAGCTACTTGGGCTTTCAAGAAATTTATCCTAAACTGATATGTATCCTTTGGGACCCCCACAGTCCCTAGATTGGGAGTTCTGAGTGTCTTATAGTTCTTTACTACACTCATAGTAATGAGAAGAAATACAAATAGAAGTGGTAGAGCAAGCACACGGCCACTTCACTCAAAGTAAATGAAGCTGAAGTACAGTGCTCCTTTTTTGCTTTCAAACCCATTGACATTCTGAGTTATTGAATATCTGCAAAAGGATCAGGAAAACTCTAAATCTCTCTATCATGCACATTGTGCAATTTGTAAACAATCTACATACAATAGCAGAATAGACAGGCTAAATGTGCATGCAATTGTAATTAAATTATGGATATAAGAAAGATAACTAACCTATGGCAGGACAACAGTAGATGGCAGTCATGCCGTAAGGGATTGTCCACTAGGAGGACAACCTCTTCTGATTCCATGTTTCCCTCAAGTAAAATAAAAAAAAGCCTACACTTACCCCCCGTCCCACCGCTGTAACAGCAGTGTAGTCCAGGTCCCATTGTTAATCAACAAGAAGTGAGCATCACAGCTGCTGCTCACTTCCTGTGTATTGCTCATACATCTGAAGGCAGAGAGAGAGAAGCTAGCGACGATTTGACTTGGGGCTTGCGCAACATAACAACGTTACATAAGTCCCAGGAATGTGAGTACCAACACTGCTGGAATGGCACCGGCATGAGAGGTGAGTACATGCTCTTTTATTTTACCTGGGGGAAATGTGGATTTAGAAGGGGTTCTCCTAGTAGTGGACAACCCCTTTAATCAGGAGGATTGGTTGACTTTAAAATAATATGTATAGAGACATTTAAAAATTAGATATTAGAACCGGATGATAAGATGTCTATACTTACATCACATGAATTAATAATGCACTTACTCAAGAAATATGATTAAATCCTCTGATATAGTAACATTTTCTACAGCAGATACATTTTTAGTCATTCCTCAGCAGAGAGCAGAGCTAGCTATGTAAATGTTTGTTGATCAAAACTAGTACATTCGCATTCACTGACCACAAACAAAAATGTGGGGAATGACTGAGACACAAACTACACTGAACAAAAATATAAACGCAAACAAGACTTTTGGTTTTGCTCCCATTTTTCATGAGCTAAATTTGTAACCGACTTCAGTGGGCAAATGCTCACATTTTATGGCATCTGGCACGTTGGAGAGGTGTTCTCTTCAAAGTTGAATCCCAGTTTTAACTGGGCATTGTGTGGGTGAGCAGTTTGCTGATGTCAGTGTTGTGAATCGAGTGGCACATGTTGGTGGTAGGCAGGCATAAAGCCTGCTTTACACCATACGATCCAGCATACGATATCGTATGCGATCATACCCGCCCCCATCGTATGTGCGGCACATTCAATTTGTTGAACGTGTCGCACAAACGAATAACCCCCCGTCACACGTACTTACTCGTCCATACAACCTCGATGTGGGCGGCGAACATTCACTTCCTGGAGTGGGAGGGACGTTCAGCGTCACATCGACGTCACACGGCAGCCGGCCAATAGAAGCGGAGGGGTGGAGATGAGCGGGTCGTAACATCCCGCCCACCTCCTTCCTTCCGCATTGCCGGCGGGAGCCGCAGGACGCGGGTAAGATCTGTTCATCGTTCCCAGGGTGTCACACACTGCGATGTGTGCTACCCTGGGTACGATGAGCAACCTGATGTTCAATTTTTAGGAATTGAACGACGTGCGTGCGATGAACGTTTTATCGTTCAATCGCAATCGCACGTAGCTGTTACATGCTACAATGTAACTTACGATGCCGGATGTGCGTCACTTACGACATGACCCCGCCGACACATCGTAAGATATATTGCAAGAGTGTAAAGCGCCCTTAAGTTATTGGCAATGAACACAAGTGCATTTTTATTGATTCTATTTTGAATGCACAGAGATCCCATGACGATATCCTGAGGCCCATTGTTGTGCCTCATCCACCACCAACATCTCATATTGTGGGCGGCACGGTGGCTCAGTGGTTAGCACTGCAGTCTTGCAGCGCTGGGGTCCTGGGTTCAAATCCCACCAAGGACACTATCTGCAAGGAGTTTGTATGTTCTCCCCGTGTTTGCGTGGGTTTCCTCCGGGTATTCCGGATTCCTTCCACACTCCAAAGACATACAGAGAGTGACTCTAGATTGCGAGCCCCAATGGGTACAGTTTTGCCAATGTATGTAAAGCGCTGTGGAATTAATAGCACTAGATAAATGAATAAAATTATTATTATTATTATTATTATTATTATTATTATTATTGTTATTATTATTATATTGCAGCATGATAATACACTGCTTCATGTTGCAAGGATCTGTGCACAATTCCTGGAAGCTGAAAACATCCCAGTTTTTGCGTGGCAGCATACTCACCAGACAGGTAACCCGTTGAAAATGTTTGGGATGCTCTGCATATCATCATATATAACAGCGTGTTCAAGTTCCTGCCAATATCCAGCAACTTTGCAGAGTCAATAAAGAGGAGTGGACCAACAATCCACAGGCCACAATCAAAAACCTGATCAACTGTATGCAAAGCAGATGTGTTGCACTACGTGAGGCAAATGATGGTCCTACCAGATTCTGACTGATTTTCTGACCCCCCCCTTGAACCCTCCTAATACTGTATAACTGCACATTTTAGAGTGGCCTTTTATTGTGGCCAGCCTAAGGCGCACCTGTGCAATAATCATGATATCTCATCAGCATCTTGATATGCCACACCTATGAGGTGGATTGATTATCTCAGCAAAGGAGAAGTGATCACTAACACAGATTTAGACAAATTTATGAACAATATTTGACAGAAAAAGCCCATTGTCTACATAGTGTGAGCTTAGAGTTCAACTCATAAAAAATAGGAGCAAAAACAAGTGTTGTGTTTATATTTTTGTTCAGTATATAATAGATAATTGAAGAATTGTTCATTTAGAACGTGAATAAGTTTTTGTTTATACAAAAACAGAAAACTGTGACTGCAGCGCATGTAGATCGGCATCAGCTTTACATATATATATATATATATATATATATATATATATATATATATATATATATGTGTGTAATATACCTGTATATGAAGATTCCACATAGTCGATTTCTGACATTGTATTCAAATAAATAATATTTCCTTTAGCTGTCAAAGAGAAAGGACCCATGTAGTCTGTGAATGATACCAGCGATTGATCTTCAATGATAGTGTCTGTGGTTTGGTCATACTGGATAATATTAAAGCCAGCGATGCTAACTCTGCAAATTAGAAGATGATTATCGTAGTTAGTGTAGTCCTCCAGAGGAGACACAGAGTAAATATGCTCATGTTCATATTTATAGCTATATAGTTAGGTCCAGAAATATTTCAACAGTGACACAAATTTTTGCATTTTAGTTGTTCACCAAAATATATTTACAAATTCTCAGCTTTAATTTGAGGATATTCACATCCTAATTGGAGTAAGGGTTTAGGAATGACAGCTCTGTAATATGTAGCTGTTTCTTTTTCAAGGTACCAAAAGTTATTGGACAATATTCTCAAAAGCTCTTTAGTAGGCTGCAGGGGCAGAAATAAATTACAAAAAAATCCACATTTTGTCAAAAGTGGATTTTTGTAAAATTTGAGTATAATTCAATTCCACTCGAATGTATTTGTTCATCTCTATTTTCAATGGTAAAATATAGTGAGGATACCTGTACTGTAACTGGGGATCCAGTGGCCCATTGAAATAAGAATGTGTCTTTGATCCATCACCCAGAAGAACACTTATCTTATCTGACTGTACAAAACTTGTGATCTGTTCTTCCTCAAAGATATAGGCGACATAAGTGTTGGTTAGCTTGTTCTTAAAATCATCGTATGTTTTCGATAAAATTCCCTGAGGTTGGCGGTCACCTGAAAAGGAAAGTCAACTATTTAGATTTTTTTAGGTTAATGGCATTAAAAGGGACATGAGCCCTGATTACATGGAAGTTACTGGTCAAGCCTCAAAAAAAGTGCTACCCAATCATTTTCTATATTGTCTAATACACACTCAGAAGAGATTTTATCAAAACAATGAACAATTCAATTCATTAGTTCATATGACCGAAGCGTGCTATAGAGGAACCGTGAATGTTTCAATAATTTTCTATTAAATATCAATGCAATATTTTATTTAAAGTGGTTGCCCATTTTGGACAGCCCCTACGTGTTAAGGTGGCTTTACACACTGCAACATCGCAAACGACATTGCTGTAATGTCACCGGTTTTGTGACGTAATAGCGACCTCCCCAGCGACATTGCAGCGTGTGAAACACATCAGCGACCTGGCCCCTGCTGTGAGGTTGCTGATCGCTACACATCTCTCAGGACCATTCTTTGGTCCTTTGTTTCCCGCTGTGCAGCATGATCGCTAGAAAGTCTCAGTGTGTAAAGGGGCCTTTACAGCGACTTCGCTAGTGACTTCCCTTTCAAAAAGCTGCTTTACAACGTCCCCAATGACTAGCTAGGTCGTTCTGCAGGTCCGGATCGCTGTTGCGTCGTTGGCCAGGTTTGCCTGTTTGACATCTCACCAGCGACTCACCAGAGACTTTGTAGCGATCCCGGCCAGGTTGGGATCGCTGGTGGGATCGTTAGAAAGTCTCAGTGTGTAAAGGGGCCTTTAGAATGGCCCATTAACTGCAAGCTGATAACATTGTATCTCTCTGCCTCGAACTTCGGCTGTAAGAGCTGAATATCCTTGAGTGTCTACTACATAAGGCAAATAAAGTGTTACACATTGCTCATTCAAATCAGTAGGTTGTCTTCGTAATGCAGAACAGAAGAGGTCTTTCAGAGAAAGACCCCCTTTATAACTGGTCTTCAATCTGTCTAAGAGATTAGAGTACTGAATAGAAAACCCCCCAGTAATAATTCAGAATTCTTTAAAGGGCTATATGTAAGGGCATATTCTAAACTAGATTAAATCACTTTTAGATTAGTCATTTAAAAGTGTTTTGGTTTTTTTTAATGCAGCTTTTGATCACAATGTGTAAGCCCATCTGCAATGACCTAACACCAACACTAAACATATATAGCAGCACTCACCTCTCTCTTGGGCTTAGGCCTACAATTGTACCTAGTATAGATATGTATCAACCATAATCTGCTATAATTACTGAACATTCTAGAACAACAATTGATTGTTGCAATGAAATAGTATGATTACCTCAGCATGATTTAATTGTTTTCCAATAGAAGAAATAATAGCATGCGGCCATCACCAAATTTGGTATCTTTCAAGTCATTTCAAAATCTTACGTGACAAAATGAAACAGTTAGGCCCAGATCTAACTTTACCTTCTTGTATTGCATTTTACAATGAAGACTGGATTTTGAGCTTTAAATATCTTCTTTTCTAGTCTCTGTTTTGTGAAAGTTGTGGTTTATTATATTTGCCGCAATGTTTCAATAAAATTAGGATTGATACAAAAGAGAAACACAACCCGATATTTAGTAACCTGATTCTGACGTTTTTAGAAATATCCTATGTGGGCCGTAGTGTGCACAATGACTTCCAGCACAGTCCTCTAAAATATAGGCGAACCATATGGATTTCGTTTTCTTCTTTTAATTAGGATGTTTTCCAGGTACCAGTATACATTGGCATAAGAAACAACCTCAAAAAGACCAAATTTTCAAACTAAATCCCTTAACGAATTTACCTAGAGCGCTGAAAGAAATGGAGCAAGCCGAGATCTCATCTGCGCAAGCGCCACCTCCAGGCGCCATTTTCTTTAAGTCTGCTGCTGGGAGATCAATGAGCCGGAGGCTGTGTATGAGCAGATGAGAGCTTGAGCCGAGAGCTTCATCTGCGCACTCACCGACTCTGGGCAGCATTATTTGAATTCCTCACCCGCCCGCCTGCTGTGCCAGTCTAGCCGCTGGAGACCCCGCACAACCGCTCCAGCACCAGCCGCCGGAGACCCCGCACAGCCACCCCAGCACTGGACGCCACAGACCCCGCACAGCCGCAAGAGCACCAGCCACCACAGACCCCGCACAGCCGCCAAAGCATTCCCCCAGTCTCTTGTGACCCCTCTCCACCACCCCATAAAGCTACATTCTTTGGGGGTTTTTGTTTACTAGCAGAATAAGCTATGAACATTAGTAGCTTTATTAATGACTTGTGAAATAGTTCTCTGAGGAAATCATCTTTAAATCTCCTGGCAACTGAACCTACTTAAATATTAGATAGCAGAATTTTTTTAATATACATCTTTAAAGATATCATTATCTTTATTGTATGCATGTTGTCTCATATATAGTTGTTCATAGAGAATTTGTGGATAACTACTTATAATTTTTACATAATATTTGCCTCCACCCTTGTTCTTCTGTAAACCTCTACATTATTGCATTCTTTAACTGATGTATATTCTGCTTGAAGAACATTTCAGAACATGGAATGAAAATGCATTGCATTTTATTTCTCAATAATGAACATTTGCATTTCTCATCCAGATACTGTTGAACGTGTCTAGAACATACTACCCTCTGGAATTTACATTTGATTGATCTTCCTGGTATGATAAGTGGATTAGGAGGACTTGATTTGAAATTTCAATATCTACAATGGGGTTGTACTCATAGTACAACACCCTCAGGTGAGTAAACCTTTTAACCTTGTTGTACTAGGTGCTAATACTGCTCAGACAGTGTTTTCTGTTTGGGTCAGATTTCAATTGCTCGATATAAGTCTATGAGACTCAGAAAGAGGATCACTAGCAAAAGATGGCAACCAGGAAGTAACATTCTGAGAATTGCTGACCGAGGGAACCATACATTTTTTTTAAAAAAAAGTGCCGTTGGAGTCATTTAAAGGCCATGCATTGCATTATGTGAAGTTAGCAATGTTCAAAGAATATCTTGTGTGTAAGGCTAGGTTCACATTTCCGTTAAAATGTATCAGTGCCAATCCGCGGCTATGGTAAACAACGCAATCCGTTTACCGGATTCAGTTGTGTCCCATAGACTTGTATTAGTGGTGGATTGTGACTGATTACCTTGTGTTGCATCCGCTGCGCCGCGGTCAGTCGTTCCTTGTAATGTATGTCTATGGTGCTGGATTCCGTCGTAATCCGTCTTACAACGGAATCCAGCGCTGGATTCCGTCATGCTCTACTGAGCATGCCCAACATTTTTGGCACACCTATTGGGCTGTCACAAACACAAACGGATCATGACTGATCCGTCAAAAAACGGACGCACAGCGGATGTAATGGACACGACGGATCAGTTTTTTCACAGGTTTCCTGTGAAAGGAATCCTGTGAAAAACACATCCGTTACGTTAGTTGACATCTAAAAAATGACTGATCCGTTCCTGACGGACCTGACGGATTTAAAACAATGGAAATGTGAACCTAGCCTAAGCTTTCGCACGGCTCTAAGAGGGGAGACCACAACTATTCTATACTTCTGTATAGATGGGAGGTAAACATCACCTGACACCCCCTACATAGTGTGCATGTCTCTAGCGATTCATCCCTTACCATTCATCTCTGTTGTCACTACGACAGCATATGCCACTATGTCTCCATATGAAGCATGAAAAGGTGAGAACTCAATATGCATTACACCATCAAGTACAGATGGATTATTCTGAGTCTTATCGGGCAGACCTGTTGAAAGATTTGGAAAAAACTTGTCAGTTGGATTGAGAATCTGTAAATCAACACAGTTATATACTTTTTATTTTATTCATTTTAAATTCCTTATACAATGGGATAATTTTGGCCTCAAACAGCTTTTCCCCTTACAAGAAGTTTATCACCTGTCCACAAAATACAGTGGATAGGCGCCTCAACTTTGGGCTTCCCAAGATCGTTAGATTAGGGTTTCTGAATTGCCCATGCAGTCTTCGTATGCTGATGTTGGGGGAGGCTGGGAGGGTGTAGGCTGATGCTGGGGGAGGCTGATGCTGGGGGAGGCTGGGAGGAGAGAGGCTGATGCTGGGGGAGGCTGATGCTGGGGGTGGCTGGGATGAGAGAGTCTGATGCTGGGGGAGGCTGATGCTGGGGGAGGCTGGAAGGAGAGAGGCTGATGCTGGGGGAGGCTGATGTTGGGGGAGGCTGGGAGGGTGTAGGCTGATGCTGGGGAGGCTGATGCTGGGGGAGGCTGGGAGGAGAGAGGCTGATGCTGGGGGAGGCTGATGCTGGGGGTGGCTGGGATGAGAGAGGCTGATGCTGGGGGAGGCTGATGCTGGGGGAGGCTGGAAGGAGAGAGGCTGATGCTGGGGGAGGCTGATGCTGGGGGAGGCTGGGAGGGGGAGGCTGATGCTGGGGGAGGCTGGGAGGAGAGAGGCTGATGCTGGGGGAGGCTGGAAGGAGAGAGGCTGATGCTGGGGGAGGCTGATGCTGGGGGAGGCTGGGAGGGGGAGGCTGATGCTAGGGGAGGCTGGGAGGAGAGAGGCTGATGCTGGAGGAGGCTAGGAGGAGAGAGGCTGATGCTGGGGGAGGCTGGGAGGAGAGAGGCTGATGCTGGGGGAGGCTGGGAGGCGGAGGCTGATGCTGGGGGAGGCTGGGAGGCGGAGGCTGATGCTGAGGGAGGCTGATGCTGGGGGAGGCTGGAAGGAGAGAGGCTGATGCTGGGGGAGGCTGATGCTGGGGGAGTCTGGGAGGGGGAGGCTGATGCTGGGGGAGGTTGGGAGGAGGGAGGCTGGGAGGAGAGAGGCTGATGCTGGGGGAGGCTGATGCTGGGGGAGGCTGGAAGGAGAGAGGCTGATGCTGGGGGAGGCTGATGCTGGGGGAGGCTGGAAGGAGAGAGGCTGATGCTGGGGGAGGCTGATGCTGAGGGAGGCTGGGAGGTGGAGGCTGATGCTGGGGAAGGCTGGGAAGAGGGAGGCTGGGAGGAGAGAGGCTGATCCTGGGGAAGGCTGGGAGGAGGGAGGCTGGGAGGAGAGAGGCTGATGCTGGGGGAGGCTGGAAGGAGAGAGGCTAATGCTGGGGGAGGCTGATGCTGGGGGAGCCTGGGAGGGGGAGGCTGGGAGGAGAGAGGCTGATGCTGGGGGAGGCTGGGAGGAGGGAGGCTGGGAGGGGGGAGGGTGAGAGAAGAGAGGCTGATGCTGGGGGAGGCTGAGGCTGGGAGGAGAGAGGCTGATGCTGGGGACAGAGAGGCTGATGCTGGGAGGAGAGAGGCTGATGCTGGGAGGAGAGAGGCTGATGCTGGGGGCAGAGAGGCTGATGCTGGTGCAGCATGGGGGATGGAGCACGATGGGGAGTGCGCAGCATGGGGGATGGAGCACATTTGGGAGTGCGCAGCATGGCGGATGGAGCACGTTTGGGACTGCACAGCATGGCGGATGGACCACGTTTGGGAGTGCGCAGCATGGCGGATGGAGCATGTTTGAGAGTGCGCAGCATGGCGGATGGAGCACGTTTGGGAGTGCGCAGCATGGCGGATGGAGCACGTTTGGGAGTGCGCAGCATGGCGGATGGAGCACGTTTGGGAGTGCGCAGCATGGCGGATGGAGCACGTTTGGGAGTGCGCAGCATGGCGGATGGAGCACGATGGGGGGTGCGCAGCATGGCGGATGGAGCACGATGGGAGGTGCACACCTCCCCCCAACACACACACACAACACACCACACACACACTGGGAACCTCAAACACCGCCCTACACAGACACCCACACACACAGACAACGCTGCACACACACAACACCCAACACACAAACACCGCGGCACACACAAATATACGCACATATCACGCAACACACACACATTGCACAAAACATACCTCCCCCAAAACACACCACACCCACACAAACCGCGCAACACACACACACACAACGCTACAGACACACAGCGCTCCACAAACAACGCAACACACGCAACACACACACAACACCGCTCTCGCCCCCCGCCACACCCAGAACATGTACAGCGCCCTACACAAACACTTGGTAACTACACACAACAACATCTATATATATATATATAACAAAAATCATACATTAACTACACAATACGTACATTCTAGAATACCCGATGCGTAGAATTGGGCCACCTTCTAGTATATATATATATATATATATATATATATACATATATACATATCTATATGTTTATGTATATATATATATATATACATATATATATATATATATGAAGAAAAAACAAAAAGCCAGCACCAAATGTGCACTACAGCACTAAACATTCCAAACTGTACTTATTTTAAAACATTTTTGAGATTTTTGGCAAAAAATTGCAATTTCTTGAGCTGCTTCGCCACGTCACGGCAAATCTCATTTGAAGCAGTCCTACACTAAAATATTTTTATAAAATGTGCCATACGGCCTCACATATGAATAGTAGAACTGCTCTTAGCAGCACTCACCTGGTCTATTTCAATCCCGTACCCATGACTGAGTCATGGCTGTGGGCGGGACAGGTCCAAGCAAATGCTGCATGAAGTAAATAGCCTGTGGACAAAGCCTGATGACTTAATGTGAACAGTCACCAACCGCCAAAATCTAGACAGATGGAATACATCCCAAATAGGGGTGCAAAGCAAGGTGGAGGTCAACCACCGACCAATTCAATGAAGAAAAAACAAAAAGCCAGCACCAAATGTGCACTACAGCACTAAACATTCCAAACTGTACTTATTTTAAAAATTCAAAACACACCACACCCACACAAACCGCGCAACACACACACACACAACGCTACAGACACACAGCGCTCCACAAACAACGCAACACACGCAACACACACACAACACCGCTCTCGCCCCCCGCCACACCCAGAACATGTACAGCGCCCTACACAAACACTTGGTAACTACACACAACAACATCTATATATATATATATATAACAAAAATCATACATTAACTACACAATACGTAAATTCTAGAATACCCGATGCGTAGAATTGGGCCACCTTCTAGTATATATATATATATATATATACATATATACATATCTATATGTTTATGTATATATATATATATATATATATACATATATATATATATATATATATATATATATATATATATTTATACATATATATATTTATTTATCATTTACCAATATAAGTAGATTCCTTCGAGCCGATTGCGGAGATTGCATCAAGAGAAGTGACACTTGTCTTAGTTGTTAAACAGAAAGGACCCATGTATCTTGTAAAAGACACCAGAGATTGATCTTCAATGATGGTGTCTGTGGTTCGGACATACTGGATAGTATTAAAGCCAGCGATACTAACCCTGAAATCAGAAGATGATTATCGTAGTTAGTGTCATCTGTTAAAGGGTAATATTTGTATCTACCTGCCCTTCACCTCAATGCATTGTAGTAGGGGGTCCTCAAGCATCACAAGTGTTATATTGCAGTTTTCTGAAACCCCCCAGAAATTAGTGCCTAGATGTAACGGAAAGCTATTTATAATTCAAAATATTATTTTTGTTTCTATATTCATAGATATATATATATACAGTATACACACACACACACACACACACACACACACACACTCTATCGGAACTTCAAGAACTTAACATTAGAAGAAATGGAGCATAAATATCTAGATCTCGTTCTCTGGTCTCTTTTAATCTAAATATATGGAGAGCGTACCTGTACTGTAACTTGGGATCCAGCGGTCCATTGAAGTACGAATGAGTCTTTGTTCCATCACCCACACGAACACCTATTTTGTTTGACTGTGCAAAACTAGAGATCAGTTCTTCTCCAAGGATAGAAGTGACATATGTGTCAGTTAGATTGTTCTTAAAATCGTCATATGTTTTTGATAAAATCCCCTGAGATGGGCGATCGGCTAAAAAGAAAAATTTCAAGATTACAATTTTTAACATAACTAACAACAAAAGGGACAAGAGCCCTCATAACATAGAAGGTAGCAAAGCATCATTGTGCATGCCTTATAAATTGTGTTCACCTACCATCTTCTACCTTTTCTAGTGCATACACTGCATAGATATATAAAGGATTAGAACGGTTGAAGAGCAACCCTTGTTTAATTAATTTTTTCATAAATCAATAGTATACAGAAAAATAAGAAACTTTGTAATGTATCTTCTAAGAGAAATCTGCTTCATTCACCTCCTGGACTGATCTTTCATTCTTAAAAAATTCAATTCTTGGGTAAAATCTGTCTCTAATGAATACAGATATTTAATGTACATTTTCAGAATCTTAGGGGTCACCAAACATAAGAGTCATAACCTCAGGTTGATTCTTTGAGCTCTGTAGCTTAAAATTCTGTCTGCATTTTCAAGCTACAGAGCTCAAAGAATCAACCTGAGTACTTTACCCCACAGGTGTGTCATACAATTAATAACAATTCGGTTAACAACAAAAAAAATACAAACACTATTTTTTTTCTATTTCTAAGGTTGATTTAACAACAACATTTTGATTTTCATAAAGGATAGAAGAAAAAACACCCCAGTAATTGTTATACAATTCCTCCCAAGCATGGCAAATCCATATATGTGGTCGTACACTGCAGTTTAGGTACTTTGGCAGGGCTCATTGACTGTAGATTTAATTGGAATTCTTTTGAGGGACATTCTCTCTTTTGCTGGGGCCCTTCCCTACCAGTACAGTAGAACCCCCCCCAAGTATTGACCATATTTTAAAAAATTACACCCATCAGGGAATTCATATAGTTGAGTGGTGTTTATTTGAGCCTACAAATGTTCCATAGAATGTAAAATAATAAACTGAAAAATTACATTATTTTTTCAGTTTCGTTTTGTTCTATCCCCAAATGGTTCATTTTTACAAAGGGTAACAGAAGAAAAAGAATCCTACAATTTGATTTACAACTTTTCACATATATGGCAATGCGGCCCTAAACTGCTCTTTCAGTGCAAGGCAAAGGGTATAGCCTTGTTTTTGAACAATTATTGTGAAAAGACTTGTGTAAAGTAAAAATTGCAATTTTTACAGAGCCATATACTATTTCAGTGAACATTATGGCTTGCCCACGTTCTTCCACTGTAATTTAAAAACCTCTCAAAATGTAATGCTGTGTTTGCTAGTTTTAAAGTATAATACTTGTTACTCTAATCTTTCTAAAACAATTCTAAAAAATAAATGCTTTTCATAAATGCAAAATTGTACCGTCCGAGTGTTAAGCGGGCTTTACACGCTGCGACATCGCTACCGATATATCGTCGGGGTCACGTCGGTAGTGACGCACATCTGGCGCCGGTAGCGACATCGCAGCGTGTGACGCAAATGAGCAACGATCAACGAGCGCAAATACGTGCGATATCGTAGCTCGTTGTCACATCGCTCATTTCCATAATATCGCTGCAGCGAAGGTACGATGTTGTTTGTCGCTCCAGCGGCATCACACATCGCTGTGTGTGACACCGCTGGAATGACACCGCTGGAATGACAAACATCTCCTTACCTGCCTCCACCGGAAAAGGAGGAAGGAAGGAGATGGCTGGGAGGTTCCGGCCGCTCATCTCCTCCCCTTCTTTTCTATTGTGCGGCGGTTCAGTGATGCTGCTGTGACGTCGCTGTGACACTGAACAAACTGCCCCCTTAGAAAGGAGGTGGTTCGCCGGTCACAGCGACGTCGCAGAGCAGCTATGTACGTGTGACACTGCCATAGCGATAATGTTCGCTACGGCAGCGATCACCACATATCGCATGTGCGACGGGGGCGGGTGTTATCACGCTCGGCATCGCTAGCAATCGCTAGCGATGTCGCAGCGTGTAAAGCCCGCTTTACAGTCTATGGCTCTGAGGAAATTCTTTGTAGTTTTTCAACACAATCACTAGTTGGATGGAGAACCCTTAATAAGAACAGCCCCTAAGCTGTCAGATATAAGGGTATAATAAGGTTTTGGGGACATTTCAATTGAAAATTTTGCATTTCTGTCATTGTTTATTGACTTTTCTTTTTATGGAGTTCTACATGAAACATGTTAACTTTAATTCTGGGGTTCAGAATGATTACAACATTAGGGTTTGCTCACGCTTGAATATAAATATGATGAGTGCAATGCAAGAAAAAAAGGTATTGCACTTGGACAATGTGATCTGCAATTTTTGTTCTCAGCTGCGTTCGGCTGTACTATTTTTGGCACATAAAATGGCTGAGACTCACCAATGCAAGCCATTGGAGCGAGAAAAAAAAACAGGCGGCACGCGTACATACCACTCTTATGCCGTCCGATTTTTACAGATACATTGCCATTCTGTTGCATAGAACACTGTAAATAGTCCTGTAAATGATTATTGAATAATAGCTCCTAAGAAAAAAAAACCGCATGTCATACGGATGCTAGGTGAGAAAATAATCACACACTCGCATGACATAAGGAGTAACAAATGGATTTTATTTGTTCAATTTTTCTGGATGAGAATAGGACTGATTTTTTATACGCAAGGGTGAGCGAACCCTTCTGAAAATATGCAATTTTCTAATAAAATGTGTTTTTGTTTCAACCCCAATTATTTTGGGGTACATATGACTTTTTGATTTTTGCTTATTTCTTATATTTGGGGATGGGGCAAATCAGCAATTATGAAATACTTAATTTTTTTCGCGTTCATCGCCCGTCATAAAGCATTTGCTAATTTTGTTTTGTGGAGTGATACTTTTGTGCCGATGTGAAATTTATATAATGCTTTTATGCTTTACTAGTTGTCCACAATAAATGTAATTAGAAAAAAAAATGTTGCTGTTTTCAATTAGCGATAAATATGGGACCATTTTGTATACATCTGAATTTGGCATGGCTCTGTAGGTTAAGGAATAAAGATTGTCACTGTGACTAAGGTGGTCATGGGAAGCCATACCTTCTCCTACGTAGTAGAGGAAGAGAAATCCCCGTGAGAGGAGATGCTCCCCATAGACCAATGTTATCAGTGAAAAAACGAAATGAAGTAAAAAGCCACCTGTGTCTTACAGTGAATGGGAAAGGATTTTTAAAGACTGCTCCTGATATTAAGTGAAGTTAACGTTGTTCAAAGACTATGTTGTGTAGACTTACAGGCTGCTCATGAGGGGAGACACCAGTCTTCCTACAGTTCTGTTTAAACAGTGGCTATAGACCATCTGGCACTCCTCTTAAATACTGCGTATTTCTCCAGAATGATCCCTTACCATTCATCTCAGTTGTTACTACGACAGCGTACGCCACAATGTCTCCGTATGAAGCATGAAAATGTGAGAACTCCACGTACAGTGCACTACAGAATACAGATACATCATTCTGAGCGTTGTCATCAAGCAGACTTGTGGAAATACCTGGATAAAACATGTTTATTGTATTGAGAATCTGTAAATTACCATAGTACTATATTTAATATTATTTATTTTACATTAAACTCCTTAAAGGGAATCTGTTGCCAGTTTTTTGCTACCTCATCTGTCAGCAGCATAGACCCTGATCCCAGCAATGTATTACCAGAATACTGCATGCAGCAGTTGTGACACAATCAGAGGTCTTAAGGGTGCTTTACACGCTGCCATATCGGTAACAATATATTGTCGGGGTCACGTTGTTAGTGACGCACATCCGGCGCCGTTACCGACATTGCAGCGTGTGACACCAAGGAGCGACGATCAACGAGAAAAAAAAGAGGAATCGTTGCTCATTGACACGTCGCTCCTTTCCTTAATATCGTTGCTGCTGCAGGTACGATGTTGTTCGTCATTCCTGCGGCAGCACACATCGCTACGTGTGACACCGCAGGAATAACGAACATCTCCTTACCTTCATCCACCGGCAATGCGGAAAGAAGGAGGTGGGCGGGATGTTACGTCTCGCTCATCTCCGCACCTCCGCTTCTATTGGACGGCCGCTTAGTGACGTCGCGGTGATGTTGTTGTGACGCCGAACGCACATCCCCCTTGAAGGAGGGATTGTTCGGCGGTCACAGCAACGTCGCTGCACAGGTATGTGCGTGTGACGCTGCCGTAGCGATAATGTTCGCTACGGCAGCGATCACCAAATGTCGCACGTACGACAGGGGCGGGTACTATCGCGCTCGACATTGCTAGCTATTGCTAGCAATGTCGCAGCGTGTAAAGCACCCTTTAGATGTAACATAAAGCACAAATGAGGAAAGCTCTCTATGTACATAGTCTATTGACAGTGAAAAGCTTATCAAATGAGGAGGTGTGGTCGGACTAGCAAGTGCATGCCATGTAATCCGGGTAATAAGCTACTGGTTCTGAAACAATCATTGCAAGTAAATAACAGCAGGCAGCTTAATAAGAGACACAGTTCTAAAATCTGTTTTAACCCCTACAGCACACTGTCTTCAGATTACATAACAAAAACTGTTACAGATTACCTTAAAAGACTGAACAAATTTTAGTCCTAAAGGGTTTTACATTCCGAATAAGCTGATCAACTATTTACAAGATACAGTTAATAGAGGCTCTGATCTAGGGACCTCCAAAATCACTAGATTGAGGTTGACGAGTGCTTTCATCTTGTTGTATTTGTATTGAGAGGGGATACAAATAAAGTGGTGGATGTCTTAGCTGCCTTTTTATTCAAAGTTTATGGCGCTGATGCAGACATCTAAGTACAATGCTCAGAAATTAACATAGGCTTTATACACAGGCGGGTGGTTGAATATTCAAAAAAATACTGTAAAAATACTAAATCTCCTTATTTGATGTGAATTGTTTAATATAGAAAAAAAATCTACTAAAGTAAGTAATACAAATAATTAAGACAAAGGATACATATAAGCATTATTAACATCTTCACTACCAAGGACCTAACTATCCATCCTTGGTCGTGTCCCTGACTTCGATGCGAGCTCACGTGCTGAGCTTGCATCTTTCCCTGCACATGTCGGCTGATCTGATCAGCTGAAATTGACAGCTAACAGGCACTGGGGAATCTCGGATCCCCCAGCACTTTCAAACTCTGACAGAGCATTCTAACACGCGATGGCAGGGGATTGTGCCATTCACCACTGACATCGGCGGCCTCGTTATGCGATCACAGGGTACTGATGGGTTGTTATGACAGATGGTGGTCAGTTTTAGAACCAGAAAACTCTTTTACTCAATATACCGTACATAGGTAAGAGTCTGCTTTATAAATAAAATATTTACAGAAGTAAAGCAAAAAGATATCTCCTCTATCTCTTAAAACAAATAAATAATACATTTTTATATATAAATATATATGTCATATACCCATAGAAGTAGATTCCACAGAGCTGGATGTGGAGATTGTATTAAAAGAAGTTACATTTTTCTTAGTTATTAAAGAGTAAGGACCCATATATCTTGTGAATGATACCAGAGATTGATCTTCAATGATTGTGTCTGTGTTTAGGTCGTACTGGATAATATTAAAGCCAGCAATGCTAACCCTGAAAAAAAGAAGATAATTATCGTAGTTAGTGTCATCTGTTGAAGTGGTGAAAAAGTAAAACTATGTACGTTCATAGCTGTGTCATTGACTCCAATGAATTTCCTGTAATAGGGATTCTCAAGCAATCTTAGTCATATGTTGCTGTGTTCTAGAACCCTAAGGCAGACGGTCATCGAAGCCACTGAAACCTTTGCATTAATCTAAAATTATTCTTCTTATATTAATTTACTACTCTAAAAATCATTATTTCTATATCTATATATATATATAATCTTTCAGTACTTCTAGAGACCCAAACATCAGTAAAATTGGACCAAAACTATCTTGTCCTATGATGTCTTTAAAGAAAAAAATATAATGAAGGTACCTGTACTGTAACTGGGGATCCAGTGGTCCATTAAAATAAGAATGAGTCTTTGTTCCATCACCCACGAGAACCCTTATTTTTTTTGTCTGTGCCAAACCAGAAAACAGTTCTTTCCCCAGGATGTAGGCAACATATGTGTCAGTTAGATTGTTCTTAAAATCATAGTATGTTTTTGATAAAATTCCCTGAGATGGACGGTCAGCTAAAATTAAAAATTAAGAGTTTACATTTTCGAACATAACTGCAAACAAAAAAGAGACAGGAGCCCTCATAAAGTAGAAGGTATAGTGAATACCCCTATATAGTGTGGAGAAGTGTGGGGGCTATTATACTGTATGTAGGCCTATTCTACTGCATGGAAGGCTGTGTAGGGGGTCCCAGTTAGGGGATCCTACTGTGTTGGGGTCACCATACTTTGTCGTGGCAGATGAGAGGGGTAGAGTAGGGTCATCATACTGTGTGGAATGTACTGTGAAGGAATTCACTGTGCGGGTATCAGGCAGAGCTTGTGGGGCACTTCTGTTGGCATCATATTTTATGGATGCAGTGAAAGGGGAATCTAGGGGCTTCAATGGGAGGAAATTTACTTTATAAGGGCTACAAAGGTATTAGACATGTTCTTATATGATCCAGCTTTTTTGAGGGTGAGTCCCATTTAGAACTTCCACTATGGGATTCCATGATTTCTAGGAATGTTCCTGGACTGTGCCTATTATAGAGTAAAGTTTCCTCTGTTCAATGACTGTTATGTGAATGCTTTCCACGGCCCCAAGAAGATAGTCCCTAACCAGTGCCATACTACAGTTCTGTTTAAATGTCAGCTATACCACCTGGTGCTCCCCTTACATACACTTTAGAATGTGATCCCTTACCATTCATGTCTGTTGTCACTATGACAGCATACAGCACTATGTCTCCATATGAAGCATGAAAAGGTGAGAACTCAACAAACATTGTACTACGTAGCACAGACTGATTACTTTGAATGATGTTATCGGGAAGACCTATGGAAAGATCTGGATAAAACATGATCATAGTTACATAGTTACATAGTTACTTAGGTTGAAAAAAGACCTAGGTCCATCTAGTTCACCCTTCCTCCACCAGTTCTACATTTAGTCACTAAGTCATTTATAACCAACAATGTTTTGTGTACTGAGGAAATCATCCAGCCCTTTTTTAAAAGCTGTTATAGTATCTGCCATTACTACCTCTTGTGGTAGTGTATTCCACAGTCTGACCGCTCTAACTGTAAAGAACCCTTTCCTATTTAGGTGTCGGAATCGCTTTTCTTCCACTCGCAGTGAGTGCCCCCTGGTCCTTAGTACTGTCTTTGGAAGAAATAAGTCATGTGCCAGTCCTTTATATTGACCACACATGTATTTATACATATAAATGAGATCTCCTCTGAGACGTCTTTTTTCTAAGCTAAACATATCTAACTTTTTCAACCTGTCATCACATGGGAGGCCTTCCATTCCTTGTAATAGTCTAGTATAATAGTCATTATACTGATAATCTGTAAAGTAACTTGGTATTACATTTTTATATATTTTTTACTTTAAACTTCCTAAAACTGAGCTCATTTTAGCCTTAAATGAGTTTAAAGTAAAAATAAATAATTATCCACTAAATACAGAGTGTTCAGTTGACATTAATCTAATGAGTATTGAGGCCTATAAACATTAGGGACAGGTGATGTGTTGTCCATGCTTACATCAGATGGCCTAATACTTCACTTACAGAGATTAGGCTTTATTTATAGAGGAACCAGAAAACTCTTAATGAGTGTACCTAAAGGTCCAGTCACACTAAGCAACTTACCAGCGATCCCAACAACGATAGGGATCGCTGGTAAGTTGCTAGGAGGTTGCTGGTGAGATGTCACACTGCGACGCTCCAGCGATCCCACCAGCAACCTGACCTGGCAGGGATCGCTGGAGCGTCGCTACACGAGTTGCTGGTGAGCTCACCAGCAACCAGTGACAAGCCCCCAGCGCCACGTGAAAGATGCTGCGCTTGGTAACTAAGGTAAATATCGGGTAACCAACCCGATATTTACCTTGGTTACCACTGCACGGAGCTACACGTGCAGAAAGCAGGGAGCAGCGCACACTGAGCGCTGGCTCCCTGCTCTCCTAGTTACAGCACACATCGGGTTAATTACCCGATGTGTGCTGCAGCTACATGTGCACAGAGCAGGGAGCAGCGCACACCGCTTAGCGCTGGCTCCTTGCTCTCCTAGTTACAGCACACATCGGGTTAATTACCCGATGTGTACTTGAGCTAAATGTGCACAGAGCAGGGAGCAGCGCACACTGCTTAGCGCTGGCTCCCTGCTCTCCTAGCTACAGCACACATCGGGTTAATTAACCCGATGTGTCCTGCAGCTACATGTGCACAGAGCAGGAGCCGGCACTGACAGTGAGAGCGGCGGAGGCTGGTAACAAAGGTAAATACCGGGTAACCAAGGACAGGGCTTCTTGGTTACCCGATGTTTACTGTGGTTACCAGTGTCCGCAGAAGCCGGCTCCTGCTGCCTGCACATTCAGTTGTTGCTCTGTCGCTGTCACACACAGCGATCTGTGCTTCACAGCGGGACAGCAACAACTAAAAAATGGCCCAGGACATTCAGCAACAACCAACGACCTCACAGCAGGGGCCAGGTTGTTGCTGGATGTCACACACAGCAACATCGCTAGCAACGTCACAAAAGTTGTTCGTTAGCAGCGATGTTGCTAGCGATGTTGCTTAGTGTGACAGGGCCTTTACAGTATATGTGGAAATTGTCTGCTTTATAAAGATAAAATTTAGGGCGTTAAAATCCCTATGGTTCAGAAAACAAATAAAAAATATATCAATATCTTTATATGTAATATACCTGTGTAGGTAGATTCCACAGAGCTGGTTTTGGAAATAGTTTTAAAAGAAGTTGTATTTGTCTTAGTTATTAAGGAGAAAGGACCCATGTATTTTGTGAAAGACACCAGAGATTGATCCTCAATGATGGTGTCTGTGGTTAGGTCATACTGGACAATATTAAAGCCAGCGATGCTAACCCTGAAAAGAAAATGATTATCGTAGTTAGTTTGGTTCGCTAAAGGCATGACAAAGAGAAAATGTTTGAGTTCACTTCCGTGGCAAAAAGTCTTTAAACTCAATATCTGTTCTGTAATAAGTGTTCTCATCCATTACAAGCCATACGGCTTGTAGGGCCTACATGCAACTCTAACTTCTTCATCTCTCTAAAATTAGTCCACTTACATGTATTTACATATCTCTATCTATCTATCTATCTATCTATACAATTTTTTCAGACTTCAAAACAACCAAGGACCAGAAGATTTAGAAGAAAACTATTTAGATTTTGTCGTATGATGTATTTTAAAGCTAAAAATTTTGTGAGTTTACCTGTACTGTAACTGTGGATCCAGTGGTCCATTAAAATAAGAATGAGTCTTTGTTCCATCACCCACACGAACACCTATCTTTTTTGACTGTGCAAAACTCGCGATCTGTTCTTCCCCAAGGATGTAGGTGACATATGTGTCTGTAATCTTATTCTTAAAATCATCATATGTTTTTGATAAAATTCCCTCAGGCGGGCGGTCGGCTGTAATGAAAAATGAAAAGATTACTTTTTGGAATATAACTGGGAACAAAAAAGAACAAGAGACCTCATAACATAGAGGGTAGCAATCCATAATGGTGCATGTGACGGTGATATCATATAACTTGTGCTCCTCTTCCTCCTGATACTATTTCTAATACACTGCAGAGATCTTAGAAAAGCTATTAACGGTTATAATGAGATGCTTTTAATATCTTCTCTTCACTGTGGCTTATACGGTATATGAGGATACTGTAGTAAGTAGTGTCTAGCGCCACCTAGTGACGGTCATCACAGGCAAGAATGAGAGCTGTCCTGAGGTGACCTAAAAGGAAAGAGTCCTGAAGTGGAGTGTGAGAGAAATTCTGGAGGCTAAAATGTGGCCTGATATGTTAATCTATATTCAATGTTCCAATAACTGTAAAAATGTTACCTATACACCCTCCGGTGCTCCCCTTACATACACAGTAGAGAGTAGTCCCTTACCATTCATCTCTGTTGTCACTACGACAGCATACGCCACTATGTCTCCATATGAAGCATGAAAAGGTGAGAACTCAACAAACATTGCACTACGAAGTACAGATGGATTTTCTTGAATGTTGTTATCGAGTAGACCTATGGAAAGATCTTGATAAAACATGTTCATTGGTCTGAGAATCTGGAAATTAACACACTGTTATATTTTTATTTTATTTCAGTTACTTTAAACTTCTTAAACACTGAGCTAATTTTAGCCTTAAAAGTGTTTACGGTTGACATTATTCTAATGAGTAATGGGGCCTATAAACACTAGGAACAGGAGACGAGTTGTCCATGCTTCCAACCCATCACCTAATATTCCACTTACAGAGATTAGGCTATATTTATACATCAACCAGAAAACTCTTTTAATGAGTGTACTCTACAGTATATGCGAAAAGAGTCTGTTTTATATAAATATATCTAAGACAGTAAGACAGTAAACAAAAAAAATTCTCCAATAGTTCAGAAAACAAATAAATAATAGATTTACAGTATATATTTATATGTCATATACCTGTGTAGGTAGATTCCACAGAGCTGGTTTTGGAAATAGTTTTAAAAGAAGTTGTATTTGTCATAGTTATTAAAGAGAAAGGACCCATGTATCTTGTAAAAGACACAAGAGATTGATCTTCAATGATGGTGTCTGTGGTTAGGTCATACTGGATAATATTAAAGCCAGCGATGCTAACCCTGAAAAAAAGAGGATAATCATAGTTAGTGTGGTCCACTAAAGGCATGACAAAATAAAAATGTTTGCGTCCACTTTTGTAGCCAGAAGCCTTTTAACTCAATGCATTAGCTAAAATAGGTGTTCTCATCCATTACAAGCCATATCTATGGCTTGTAGGCAGCAGTGCCTACATGCAACTCAAACCTCATCTCTATAAAATGAGTCTACATGCAATCACATACTTCAAAAGAGCCAAAGACTAGAAGAATTAGAACAAAACTAATTAGATATTGTCCTATGATGTATTTTAAAGATAAAAAAAATTAGTGAGTATACCTGTACTGTAACTGGGGATCCAGTGCTCCATTAAAATAAGAATGAGTCTTTGTTCCATCACCCACACGAACACCTATCTTTTTTGACTGTGCAAAACTCGAGATCTGTTCTTCCCCAAGGATGTAGGTGACATATGTGTCGGTAATCTTATTCTTAAAATCGTCATATGTTTTTGATAAAATTCCCTCAGGGGGACGGTCAGCTGTAATGAAAAATGTAGAAATTACGTTTTGGAATATAACTGGGAACAAAAGGGACGAGAGGCCTGATAACATAAATGGTAGCAAATGATGATGGTGCATGTGATGGTGATGTCATATAATTTGTGCTCCCCTACCTCGTGGTACCATTTCAAATTCACTGCAGAGATCTTAGAAAGGCTATGAATGGTTATAATGAGATGATGTTAATATCTTCTCTTCACTGTGGCTTATATATGAGGATACTGAACAGGGGTCCTACATTATTAATTGAGAATTCCCAAATAGTCTACAAATAAAGGGTTTTTAAAACTAAATATTTAAATGTGAGGTTCATAGTAAAGATTTTGATCATAATGTGTAAGCCCATCTGCCATAAAAAGGCAACATAATTAATTAAGGAGGACCCTTCACTAACGTTTTACCTCTCTTTTGGACCTAAGCCCACAAATGTACTCCGTATAGATATGAAGCAACCACATTCTGGAAACAAAACTACTGTAAATAGGCTAGTGCAACATACGGTTGTTGCAGTAAAATTGTAAGATTACCTCAACATTTTTCCTATGTGTAAGAATTTTACAAACTGTTTTTTTGAAGCTGAAGAGTTTTTCAGTTTTTCAATTCTGAAAAGACTTTCCTGATAAACTATGCCATCTCAATCTGCAAGTATTTTAGGAAATTTGTTAACCCATGTAGGGTTTTCTAAAAAGTAAAGCAAAGTCGAGGTAAAGTAAAAAAAAAATTTAAACACCCCTCAACAAATTTACATAGGAGTGTGCTGATATTTTACCCATATGTATACTAGAATAAATATCAGTTGGATTGTGAAGACGGATATTAATTTGGTCTAATCTATGAAGATTATTTAATGTTAAAATTTTCATTTTCAAGCGTCTTTATGTCAACCCATTTAGAAAACCCCAACTTTTTACACTTTCCGTCAACTGAGCTGTACA
This sequence comes from Anomaloglossus baeobatrachus, assembly GCF_048569485.1. Lineage (NCBI taxonomy): Eukaryota > Metazoa > Chordata > Amphibia > Anura > Aromobatidae > Anomaloglossus > Anomaloglossus baeobatrachus. The sequence continues at coordinate 27,522,360 of NC_134362.1, forward strand.
AGGGCTTCTTATAATATATATATATATATATATATATATATATATATATATATATATATATATATATATATATATTAGTAGCAATTCCCTTTGTTTCATTTTGGGACATACATGAGTTTTCCTTTCTGTTTATTTTTTTTGGGTTTTTTGGAAAGGGATGGCAAAATTTTAGATCTGCGTAGTTTTAAATTTTCGATGCACATTAAAAGTGATTTGTTAACTTTGTTCTGTGAGACAATACTTTTCTGACGATACCTAATTTGTATAGTTATTTTTTTTCTTTTACTACTTCGGTGCAATAAAACGACTTTGTTTATTTTTTTTCATTGCCATATTACAAGAGTTTTTTTTAATATGGTGTATGGGCTATAGTTATAGGAGGAATTAAGGGCATTCATTAGGGATAGCCTTCTTAGAGCTGGGGCGCCCATTCAATTTAAGGTGTTCCTCCGTTAGGCAGGAAGAGAGCGATAGGGAACATTAGAAATTTGCTTGGCAGGCTTATCTCGTTCACTCCGTTGTGGAATGGTGATATTATCAGTCTAAATGTTATCTTGTAATGTTGTGTGTGTCTTTTTCTATAGGTGATTTTTAATATTATTAATAAAGTGTATGATTTAATATTTGGGGTAATTGTTGTTTGATAATTGGAATAGGGAGGACCCCTTTGACTATATCAAATTGTTTTGGATCATATTACAGGAGCCATAACATTTTTAATTTTTTTTACTAACAAAGCTGTGTCAGGTGCCAGGCTTGATTTTTGGCAAATTAACTTTTGTTTAAATGAGTAGTATTTTGTATTATGATTAATTTAATATGATTATTCAGGTGTGTGAATGTGGTGGGAGGAGTAAGCTATGCCTGCCTATAAGGAGTGTAGGAGGAGACCGCCCAATGTGATGAGCTGCCCCTCTAGGCCAAAAATGTAAGCGTGAGAAAGCTGTTTAAAGAAAAAACAGATGGGTAATGAAGTGTATGGGCAAGAGTGAGAGCTGGATTGCTACTTCCAATAGGTGGCGCTAGAGTTTGTCTCCTTCCTCACTGGAGGGACAATTTGAATAATTCCCAGAGGGGCATTGCAGCTATAAGTCCCCTCACTGGCAGCCGGACTGGTTTGTCAGGTCTGCATAAGGAGAATAGTTTTCCCCGTGGTCCCCACATAGCTTCTCATAAGCCACATCAGATACCCACACTTTGCACTGACGAGGGGCAATCACCCCAAAACACCATGTCTGCAAATTGGGATTCTGATATGGTATAAATCCTAAGTCTTATGAAAAGGCTTGTTTAAAAAGCCACTTTTGACTTTTAGGATTGCTACTTCCAATAGGTGGCGCTAGAGTTTGTCTCCTTCCTCACTGGAGGGACAATTTGAATAATTCCCAGAGGGGCATTGCAGCTATAAGTCCCCTCACTGGCAGCCGGACTGGTTTGTCAGGTCTGCATAAGGAGAATAGTTTTCCCCGTGGTCCCCACATAGCTTCTCATAAGCCACATCAGATACCCACACTTTGCACTGACGAGGGGCAATCACCCCAAAACACCATGTCTGCAAATTGGGATTCTGATATGGTATAAATCCTAAGTCTTATGAAAAGGCTTGTTTAAAAAGCCACTTTTGACTTTTAGGATTGCTACTTCCAATAGGTGGCGCTAGAGTTTGTCTCCTTCCTCATTGGAGAGACAATTTGAATAATTCCCAGAGAGGCATTATATGTTTTTCTATATTCAATGTTCCAATAACTGTAAAAATGTTACCTATACACCCTCCGGTGCTCCCCTTACATACACAGTAGAGAGTAGTCCCTTACCATTCATCTCTGTTGTCACTACAACAGCATACGCCACTATGTCTCCATATGAAGCATGAAAAGGTGAGAACTCAACAAACATTGTACTACGAAGTACAGTTGGACTTTCCTGAATGTTATTATTGAGTAGACCTATGGAAAGATCTGGATAAAACATGTTCAATAGTCTGAGAATCTGGAAATTAACACACTATTATATTTTTATTTCATTTGAGTTACTTTAAACTTCTTAAACACTGAGGTAATTTTAGCCTTAAAAGGGTTTAAGGTAAAAATAAATTGATTAACTATCCACAAAATACAGTGTGTTCAGTTGAGATTAATCTAATTAGTATTGTGCCTATAAACATTAAAGCCGGTTTACACGCTGCAATGTATCTTACAATGTGTCGGCGGGGTCACGTCGTAAGAGACGCACATCCGGCATTGTAAGTTACATTGCAGTGTGTAACTGCTACGTGCGATTGCGATTGAACGGTAAAACGTTCATCGCACGCACGTCGTAAATTCCTCATGAATTGTATGTCAGATGTTCATCATACCCGGGGTAGCACACATTGCAGTGTGTGACACCCCGGGAACGATAAACAGATCTTACCTATGTCCTGCGGCTCCCGGCCGGTAATGCGGAAGGAATGAGGTGGGCGGGATGTTTACGTCCCGCTCAGCTCCGCCCCTCCGCTTCTATTGGCCGGCTGCCGCGTGACGTTGATATGATGCCGAACGTCAATCCCACTCCAGGAAGTGGACGTTCGCCGCCCACATCGAGGTCGTATGGAAGGTAAGTATGTGTGACGGGGGTTAATCGTTTGTGCGGCACGTTCAACAAATTGAACGTGCCACACATACGATGGGGGAGTTGCAAATCGCATACGATATCGTATGCGAAATTGCAACGTGTAAAGCAGGCTTTAGGGTCATTTGGTCTATCCTTCCACCGCATCACCAAGTACTCAACTTACAGAGATTAGGCTTTATTTATATATGAACCAAAAACTCTTTTAATGAGTGTACTCTATACTATAAGCAAAAAGAGTCTGGTATATATTTATATGTATATATATATATATATATATATAAATCATGTCTAAGGCAGTAAATAAAAAAAAAATCTACGATAGTTTAGAAAATAAATAAATAATAAATGTATATATTTAAATGTCATATACCTGTGTAGGTAGATTCCACAGAGCTGGTTTTGGATATAGTTTTAAAAGAAGTTGTATTTGTCTTAGTTATTAAAGAGAAAGGACCCATGTATTTTGTAAAAGACACCAGAGATTGATCTTCAATGATGGTGTCTGTGGTTTGATCATACTGGATAATATTAAAGCCAGCGATGCTAACCCTGAAGAAAAGAGGATAATCATAGTTAGTGTGGTCCGCTAAAGGCGTGACAAAATAAAAATGTTTGCGTTCACTTTTGTAGCTAGAAGCCTTTAAACGCAATGCATTATCTGTAATAGGTGTTCTCATCCATTGCAAGCCATATCTTTGACTTGTAGGCAGCAGTGCATGGATGCAACTGTAAATTAGTCTACTTATGTTCATTTACTAGAAATAGATATACTGTATATAAATGTATATATGAAATAAATTCATACTTCAAAAGAGCCAAGGACTAGAAGAATTAGAACAAAACGATTTAGATTTTTTTCCTATGATGTATTTTAAAGCTAAAAAATGAGTGAGTATACCTGTACTGTAACTGTGGATCCAGTGGTCCATTAAAATAAGAATGAGCCCTTGTTCCATCACCCACACGAACACCTATCTTTTTCGACTGTGCAAAACTCGTGATCTGTTCTTCTCCAAGGATGTAGGTGACATATGTGTCGGTTAGCTTGTTCTTAAAATCTTCATATGTTTTGGATAAAATCCCCCCAGGTGGGCGGTCAGCTAAAATGAAAAATGAAGGGGTTAGATTTTGGAACATAACTGTGAATAAAAGGGATAAGAACCTAAAGTAGAGTGTGAGAGAAATTCTGGAGGATGAATTGTGGTCTGATATGAATTGAATGCTCCAATAACTGTAAATATGTTAAGTAAAGTTTAAAGACTGTGCCTCTTAGGGTATGAGTCCTGAGTGACCAGCGGGACCGCATGTCTCCTCCGCAGGTGAACGCAGGAGATCGCAGCTGACTGTGCCCACGATCAGGGTTCGGTGCGCTGCAGTCTCCTGCTTGTGTTCTCCCTACAGAGGACGCAGGTAACTCCGCAGCAAACAATTGACATGCTGCAGTCTGTAAAGACGCTCCTCAGGCCAGTGTTTGCTGCGGAATAATCCCGTCTACTATGCTTGTACTGTACACTGCAGCGTTTTGGACACAGCTGAAGCATGCTGCGTCCAAAACGCTTCAAATACTGATCGTGGGCACGCACCCTTATAGAGTAAAGTTATTACCACTGCTCAATGACTGTCTTGTGAATGCTTTCACATGGCCTCAAGAGCATAGTTCCTAACCAGGGCCATATTTCAGTTCTATCTAAATGTCAAGTATACACCACCCAGTGCTCCCCTTACAAAGACACAACAAATAGAACGCCATGGCTTCTTCAGCAGGAAACTTCTCAGCTGCAAAAGAATCGAACACCTAAGCTCTTCCAGAGGCAGGCTCTTTCAGAATGGAAAAATGTGAGACTGAGAAAGCTGCTGAAAGAAAAAGCTAAATATATGGATGGAATTCATGAGCAAGGGTGAAAGCTGCCCAGAGGTGAACTAAGAGAGGAAAGAGTCCTGAATCAAAGTGTGATAGAAATTCTGGAGGCTGAATGTGGTCTTGATCTGTGTTTGTATACTAAAAGTTCCACTAAATGTAAATATATTAAGTATAAAGACTGCCTATTATAAAGTTAACTCTGTTAAATGACCATCTTGTGAATGCTTTCACACTGTCCGAAGAGGATAGACTCCAAATAGAGCCATACCTCAGTTCTGTTTAAACGGCAGTTATATTCCACCTGGCGCTCCCTTATATACACAGTAAAGAGTCATCCCTTACCATTCATCTCTGTTGTCACTACGACAGCATACGCCACTATGTCTCCATATGAAGCATGAAAAGGTGAGAACTCAACAAACATTGTACTATGAAGTACAGATGCATTACTTTGAATAATGTTATCGGGTAAACCTATGGAAAGATCTGAATAAAACATGTTCATTAGACTATGAATTTGTAAATTAACATAGTATTTTATCTTTACATTATTTGATTTACTTTAAACATCCTTAAGACTGAGCTAATCTTAGTCTTAAAGAGGTTAAGCGTATAAATAAATTGATCATCTATCTACAAAATACAGTGCGTTCAGTTGGCATTAAAATAAGTATTGGGGCCTAAACCTTAGGAACAGGTGATGTGTTGTGCATGTTTACATCACATAACCTAATACTTCATCTTAAGAGATTAGATTTATTTGTATATTAACCAGAAAATTCTTTTAATAAGTGTAATTTACAGTATACAGTATACATATATATGTCACATACCTGTGTAAATAGATTCCTTTGAGGCGATTATGGGGATATTTTTAACAGAAGTTGTATTTCAGAAAACAAATAAATAATAGATGTATATATTTAAATGTCATATACCTGTGTAGGTAGATTCCACAGAGCTGGTTTTGGATATAGTTTTTAAAGAAGTTGTATTTGTCTTAGTTATTAAAGAGAAAGGACCCATGTATCTTGTAAAAGACACCAGAGATTGACCTTCAATGATGGTGTCCGTGGTTAGGTCATACTGGATAATATTAAAGCCAGCGATGCTAACCCTGAAAATCAGAAGATGATTATCTCAGTGTGGTCCGCTAAAGGGGTGACAAAGTAAAAATGTTTGCGTTCACATTCGTAGCTAGAAGTCCTTCACCTCAATGTGTTATCTGTAATAGATGTTCTTAACCATTACAAGCCATATGTACAGCTTATAGGTGACAGGACCTGAATATACAACTCTAACTTTTGCATCAGTCTAAAATGACCAGACATATTTATTTATTATTCCAAATATAATTATTGTTTCTACATAAATATTCAGTTAGGTATAAAAACATTGTGACTGTGACACAAGTTTTGATATTTTCGCTGTTTACCAAAACATATTTTAGATACAGTTATATAATCAATATAGGTTTAAAGTGCATACTCTCAGCTTCAGCTTTAGTGTATTTATATCCTAAATTAGTGTAAGGGGTACTTTGCATGCTGCGACATCGCCCCCGTCGCAGCAGCGATATCTTGTGATTGCTGCCATAGCGAACATTATCGCTATGGCTGCTTCACACGCACTTACCTGCCCTGCGACGTCGCTCTGGCCGGCGAACCACCTCCTTACTAAGAGGGTGGGTCGTGCGGCGTCACAGCGACGTCACATGGCAGCCGGCCAATAGAAGCGGAGGGGCGGAGATGAGCAGGACGTAAACATCCCGCCCACCTCCTTCCTTCCGCATAGCCGGCGTGAGCCGTGGTGACGCAGGTAGGAGATGTTCCTCGCTCCTGCGGCTTCTCACACAGCAATGTGTGCTGCTGCAGGAATGAGGAACAACATCTTACCTGTCTCTGCAGCTAAATTATAGAAATGTCGGACACTACACCGATGATACGATTACGACGCTTTTGCGCTCGTTAATCGTATCATAAAGGATTTACACACTACGATATCGACAGCGACGCCGGATGTGCGTCACTTTCGATTTGACCCCACCGACATCGCACCTGCGATATCGAAGTGTGCAAAGTACCCCTAAGGGTTAAGGTATTACAGATCTTTAATATGTAGCTGCCTCTTTTTCAAGGGACCAAAAGTAATTGGATAATTTTCTCAAAAGCTCTTTAATGGGCTACATGGGTTATTCCTTTGGTTGAAAAAAAAAGAAATCCATCAGAGAGATAGCAGAAATGTTATGAGCTGCCAACATCAACAGTTTGGTACATTCTGCTAGAAAAAGAGTACACTGGTGAGCTTGCAAAAACCTGGAGATTACGGAAGACAACAGTGGTGGATGATCACAGAATCCTTCCCATGGTGAGAAAATCACTTCAAAACAACCAACCAAATGAACACCACTCTCCAAGAATTAGGTGTTTCAATATGTAAGCCTACCATAAAGAGAAGACTTCATGAAATCAAATACAGAGGGTTCACCACAAGGTGCAAACCATTAATCAACCTTAAAGGGAACCTGTCATCAGAAATTTAGCTTGAAACCTAAACGTTTCCCCCTCTGCAGCTCCTGGGCTACATTCTAGCAAGGTTCCGGTACTTTTTGTGGCCCCTTTTAAACCAAATTAAATACTTTATAAACTTGTACCTTTTGCTATGTAAATTTTGTAAATCGTCCATGGGGGCGGGCTCTCTGCTGACCGTTGCTGTTCCTCCAGCACATTGACGCCATCCCCCCATGCTCCATTTCATCCATCAGGACGCCGCCCACTGCGCCTGAGGTGCCGCCCACGCCAGGATCGCTGGTGACGTGTGTCACAAGCACGAGATTATGGGCGGCGCTGTGATTGCATCGCAAGTGCCCGCCCATAATCTCGTGGACGCGCTTTCCCCCACTGCCTCCAGCGTTCTGCACAAGCTTTCGCCGGCCAAATGACCTGACGTCACCTCCTTCCCATCTTACCCTACAGCAGGGCAAGATGGGAAAGAGGTGACGTCAGGTCATCTGGCCAGCAAGTGCTTGCGCAGAACGCTGGAGGAAGAGGGGAAAGTGCGGTCACGAGGTTATGGGCGGCACTTGCTGATGACACTCACAGCGCCGCCCATAACCTCGTGCCTGCGCAAAACGTCACCAGCAGTCACACGTGCACACAGTGCACAGTCCCGCTACAGTCGCACAGCGCATGCGCGGGACCACGGGCGCCCAGGGGCGGCGTCCTGAGATATGAAATTCAGCGTTGGAGGGCGGCGTAAATCTGCTGGAGGAACAGCAACGGTCAGCAGAGAGCCTGCCCCATGGACGATTTACAAAATTTACATAGCAAAAGGTACAAGTTTATAAAGTATTTAATTTGGTTTAAAAGGGGCCACAAAAAGTACAGGAACCTTGCTAGAATCAGCCCAGGAGCTGCAGAGGGGGAAACGTTTAGGTTTAAAGCAAAATTTCTGATGACAGGTTCCCTTTAAAAATAGAAATGCCAGGTTAGACGTTGCTGAAAAAAAACCATCTAGCAGTCGACTAGTTCTTGAAAAGCATTCTGTGGACAGTTGAAACTAATATCAATCTGTATAAGAATGATGGTAAGATGAAAGCATGGGAAAGGTCTGGAGCGGTTCCTGATCAAGAGCATAGCTCATGATCTACACGTGATGGTTGCAGTGTGATGGCATGGTGATGCATGGTGGGGCTTCCGATGTCCCTGGGTAACTAGTGTTTATTGATGATGTGACTGAAGGCAGAAAGCTGCTAGTTGAATTCTTAAGTGAACAGGGGTTTACTTTCTGTTCAGATTTATCCAAATGCAGCAAAGTTGAATGGACGGCACTTCTTAGAACAGATGGACAGTGACCCAAAACATACTATGATAGCATCCCAGAAGTTTTTTAAGGCAAAGAAGTAGACTATTATACCATGTGCAAGTCAATCACAGGATCTCAACCCCATCAAACTGCATGTCACATACTTAAGTCAAAAGTTAAGGCAGAAAGGTCCAAAAACAAGCAACAACTGAAGTCAGCTGCAATAAAAGCCAGCAAAGCATCACAAAGGAGGAAACCCAGTGTTTGGTGACCTTCATGGCTTCCACACTTGAGGCAGTTATTACTTGCAAAGAATTCTCTACAATGTATTAAAACTAAACATTTTATTTATGGTAAAGTAAAATTGGTCCAATAATTTTTGAGACCCTGAAATAATGACTCTTTGTAAAAAAAAAATGGTTGCAATTCTTATATGCTTAGCAGCAAATTTTTATTCAACCCCTTTCATTAAACTGTAATCTGCACTTCAATTGTTTCATTTGAAGTAAAATTAGTGGCCTGCAGAGCTGAAATCACGAAGTCTTGGTCACTGTCCAAATTTTTCTGGACTTAGCTGTATATAGCACTTCAAGAGAACAAAGCATCAGAAGATTTGGTGCAAAACTATTTAGATCTTTTCCAATAATGTCTGACAAATCAGTAGATGATTAACGTAGATAGTGTGGTCCAATGAAGGGGTGACAAGGTAAAAATGTTCACATTCAAATTTGTAGCTGGAAGCCCTTCACCTTAATGCATTATCTATTATACAGTAGGTGTTTTCAACCATTACAAGACATATGTGAGGCAGACAGTGTCTGGATGGAACTGTAACCTCTGCATCTCTCTAAAATTACTCTACTTATATTTATTTATTAATCCAATATTATTATTGTTTCTATATAAATATATACAGTCTATCAGTACTGCAAGAGAACCAAGCACCAGAAGAATTAGAACAAAAATAACTAGATATTGTCCTATGAGATCTTTAAAGCTACAAATTTATTGAGTATACCTGTACTGTAACTGTGGATCCAGCGGTCCATTCAAATAAGAATGAGTCTTTCTTCCATCCCCCACACGAACACCTATCTTTTTTGACTGTGCAAAACTCGCGATCCCTTCTTCCCCAAGGATGTCAGCGACATATGTGTCGGTTAGCTTGTTCTTAAAATCGTCGTATGTTTTTGATAAAATCCCCTCAGATGGGCGCTCAGCTAAAATGAAAAAAATCAAGAATTAATTGTATATTAATTGTATATTCATTATTAATAGTCAAAATTTACATTACTACTTAATATTCTTAGTTCCCCTTTAACATTGACAGGTGTATAACAGATTACCTCACCATTTTTCATATATTTAAGAATTGTAAAAACTGTACTTTTTTAGACCTGAAGGGCTTTTTTCATTTTTTTTTAAATTCTAAACAGGCTTTCCTATAAATTACATCATCTTAAGATTTGAACCTGCAAGTTTTTTTAGGAAGTTTGATATCCCATCAAGTGTTTCATGAAAAGAAAAGAAAAATCGAGATAAAGTAAAAGAATTAAAACAACATCCCTCTGTGAATTTACATTGATGTGTGCTGAGAATTTTACCCACGTGTCATAGAATTAATATCAATTGGGTGGTGAAAACAACCATGATTTTTTTTCCAAATTATGAAGATTATTTAGAACCAAACTTTTCATTTTCACTTGTGTTTTTTTAGTCAACCTATTCTGAAAACCACAGTTTTTTAATTTTGCATCAATAGAGCTGTACGAGTATGTTTTTTGTTGTGGGATAAGTAGATGTTTTCATTGGTTTCATTTTTATATACCTATGATTTTTTATTTTCCATTTCTTTGTTTTGTTTCTTTGGAAAAGAAGGCCAAAACACCATTTTTTACAGTGTTCACTACACGGCATAAACTATTTGTTAACTTTGCTCTTTGAGTCGTAACTTTTCTGTCAACACAAAATTTGTATAGCTTTCTTTAAGGTTTCACTACTTCAGCGCCATAAAACTACTTTATTTTAGAGTTGAGATGAGTTTGTTTCAAATTAAATTGTACTATTTTGTATTCAAATGAATTTAATATGATTATCCAGGTTAGGGAAGTAAGAGTTTCTCTGTGACGTGGTGGGTGGAGGAAGCCATGTCCGCCTATAAGGAGTGTGGGAACAGACCGCCATATGTAAGGAGCTGTCGCAGTAGGCCAATAATGTGAGAGTGAAAAAGCTGCTGAAAGAAAAAGCCAGATGTATCATGGAGTGTATAGGCAAGAGTGAGAGCTGCCCAGAGGTGAACTAAGGGAAGAAAGAGTCCTAAAGCAGAGTGTGATTGAATATTGAATGTTTCAATAACTGTAAACATATTAAAGAATGTTTGAAGACTGTGCCTATTATAGAACAAACTTAACACTGTTCAATAACTGCCTTGGGAATGCGATCAAACTGCCCCAAGAGGGTAGTCTCCAACCAGGGCCATACTACAGTTCTGTATAAATGTCATCTATACACCACCCGACACTCCCTTTACATACACAGTACAGAGTCATCCCTTACCATTCATGTCTGTTGTCACTACCACAGCATATGCCACTATGTCTCCATATGAAGCATGAAAAGGAGAGAACTCAACAAACATTGTACGACGAAGCACAGATGCATTACTTTGAATGATATTATCGGGTAGACCTATGGAAAGATCTGGATAAAACATGTTAATTGGACTGAGAATCTGTAAATTAGCATAGCATTATATTTTAATATTATCGTCATTACTTTAAACTTTTGAAAGACTGAGCTGAATTTAAACTTAAAAGTAGTTTAAATTAAAAATGAATTGACCAACTATCCACAAAATACAGTATATTCAGTTGTCATTAATCTAATAAGTATTGGGGCCTTTAAACATTAGGGGCAGGTGGCGTGTTGTCCATGCTTACATAGCACAGAACCTAATACTCCACTTACAGAGATTAGGCATTATTTATATGAAGCAAAAAAATATTTTAATGAGTTTACCTTATAGTATCTATGGAAAGTGTCTCCTTTGTAAGTACAATATCCACTGCAGTAAGGCAACAAATGACTCCTGTAATTCAGGAAACTAATAAATAAGAGATAGATATATTTATATGTCACTTACCTGTGTAGATTAATTCTTTGGGGCCGGTTGGGGGGATAGTAGTAACAGAAGTTGTATTTGTCTTTGTTGTTAAAGAGAAAGGACCCATGTATCTTGTGAAAGACACCATAGATTGATCTTCAATGATGGTGTCCATGGTTAGGTCATACTGGATGATATTAAAGCCAGCGATGCTAACCCTGAAAATTAGAAGATAATTATCATAGGTAGTGTCGTCATTAAAGGGGTGACAAAGTAAAAATGTTCTTCTTCATATTCCTAGCAGGAAGTTCTTCACTTTAATATATTATATGTAATATAGGTTGTGGGCAGCAGGACCTGAATGAATCTCTAACTTCTGTATCTCTCTAAAATGAGTTTGTTTATATTTATTACTCCAAATATTGTTTCTATATAAGCATATATACAATCTATCTGTACTTCCAGAAAACCAAGCATCAGAAGAATTGGAACAAAATATCTAGATCTCATCTTATTATGTCTTTTAAAGCAAAAAACTAGTGCGTATACCTGTACTGTAACTGAGGATCCAGTGGTCCATTAAAATAAGAATGAGTTTTTGTTCCATTACCCACACGAACACCTATCTTTTTTGACTGCGTAAAACTTGCAATCACTTCTTCGCCAAGAATATAAGTGACATATGTGTCGGTTAGCTTGTTTTTAAAGTCATCATATGTTTTCGATAAAATCCCTTCAGGTGGGCGTTCGGCTAAAATGACAAAATCAAGAACTTACTTATTGGAACATAACTGGGAACTAAAGGGACAAGAACACTGATAACATAGAAGGTGGCAAACCATGATGGAGAATGTTGTATAAATTGTGCACTTCTACCTCGTACCATTTCCAATACACAACAGAAATCTTATAAAGGCTATGAATAGTTATAAGGGGATACTTCTTATAATTTCTCTTATACTTAGAGATGAGAATCTTAAATATGGGTCCCAGTTATTAATTGAGAGTTTCCAAATAGTCTATATGTCAAGGGTTTTTAAAACTAAACATTTAATTGTGATGTTCTGAGTAAAGATTTTAATCATAATGTGTGAGCATTCACATATAAGGACGGATAGTCCGAAGCGCGTTTGTGTGAACTTTGACATCTTTGGCCATTGTGTTTTTACCTTTTTTATATGGAGTGAAAGTTTTTAAGGATACTTTAATAAAGTTTCTACTTTTATGGATCTTGGATGCCGGATTACCCCTTTTCCTATGGATTTGTTAACTTTGTTCTGTGGGTCGATACTTTTCTGATGACTCCAAACTTGTATTTTTTTTTGTTTTACTACTTAACCATGATTAAACTAGTTTAGTTTTTCTGTTGCTATAATTCAGGAGCTATAAAGTATTTATTTTTCTACTCACTAAGCTGTGTGAGGGATTGTTTTTTAGCACTAAGTGTATGTTTCAATTCGTATTATTTTGTATTCAAGTAAATTTGGTCTGATTAACCAAGTTAAGGAGGTAAAGAAAATTCTGCAATTGTAGTGTGCAGAGTAAGCCATGGCTGGCCAAAAGGAGAGTGAGTAGAGACCAACGTATGTGAGAAGCTGCCCTTGTAGGCCAAAACTGTGAAGGTTGCTGAACGAAAAAGCCAGATGTGTCATGGAGTGTATGGACAAGAGTGAGAGGTGTCCAGAGGTTACCGAAAATGAAAGAGTCCTGCAGCAGATTGTGAGAAAATTCTAGAGGATGAAATGGGACCTGATATGTGTTTCAATATCGAATGTTCCAATAACTGTAAATATGTTCTGTAAAGTTTAAAAGACTGTGGCTATTATAAAGTTACCTCTGTTCAATGACTGTCTAGTGAATGTTTTCACACTGTCCCAAGAGTATAGTCTCCAAATAGAGCCATACCACAGGTGTGTTTAAATGTCAGCTATTCACCCTCCGGTGCTCCCCTTACATACACAGTAGAGAGTTATCTCTTACCATTCATCTCTGTTGTTACCACGACAGCATACGCCACTATGTCTCCATATGAAGCATGAAAAGGTGAGAACTCAACCAACATTGCACTACGGAGTACAGATGTACTTTCCTGAATGTTATCAGGCAGACCTATGGAAAGATCTGAATAAAACATGTTTATTAGACTAAAACTTCATAAATTAACATAGTATTATATATTTATATTCTTTGCTTTACTTTAAACTTCTTAAAGATTGATCTAATGTTATTCTTAAAGGGGTTGAAATTGATCAACTATCCACAATATACGGTACTATGTGTTCAGTAAATATTAATCTAATACGTATTGAGGCCTTTCAGGTTTAAATATTAAAGGAAGATGGCGTGTTGTCCATGCTTACATCACATAGACAGCACACATATATATATACAGTACATATATATATATATATATATATATATATATATATTTATTTATTTATTTTTTATGTCACATACCTGTGTAGATAGATTCCTTGGAGCTGGTTGTAGAGATGGTATCAAAAGAAGTTGCATTTGTCATACTTATTAGAGAAAAAGGACCCATGTATCTTGTGAAAGATAAGAAAGATTGATCTTCAATGATGGTGTCTGTGGTTAGGTCATACTGGATAATATTGAAGCCAGCGATGCTAACTCTAAAAACCAGAAGATCATTATATTAGTTCGTTTGATCCAATAAAAGGGTGACAGAGTGAAGATGTTAATGTTCACATTTATATCTTGAAGTCCTTCACCTCAATGTATCAGCTATAATAACCGTTGTCAACCATTACAAGCCATGTGTGAGGTTTGTTGGCAGGAGGGCCTGGATGCAATTTTAATCTCTGCATCTCTCTAAAATGAATCTATGTATATATATATATATATATATATTTATTTATTACTCCAAATATTATTCTTGTTTCTATACCTATAAATATATGTACAATATATCAGTACTTCAAAGAACCAAGTATCAGAATAATTAGAACATAAACAACAGTATCTCTTCCTATGAAAAGATACATTTTGTGAGGGTACCTGTACTGTAACTGGGGATCCAGTGGTCCATTAAAATAAGAATGAGTCTTTGTTCCATCACCCACACGAACTCCTATTTTTTTTGACTGCGCAAAACTCGTGATTGCTTCTTCCCCAAGGATGTAGGTGACATATGTGTTGCTAATTTTATTCTTAAAATCATCATATGTTTTTGATAAAATCCCTTGAGGTGGACGGTCCTCTAAAATGAAAAATTATGTGGTTATATTTTTTTTAAATATCTTTGAACAAAAAGGACAAGAGCCCTGATATATAGCAAACTATAATTCTGCATGCCATGTAAATTGTGCTTCATGACTTCCTGGTACATTTGCTAATACACTGCAGAGATCTTATAAAAGCTATGAGCAGTTATAAAGAGATGTTCCTTATAACCACTCTTCACTGTGGCTTAGATAAGAGAATCCTAAACAAGGGACCCCATTATTAATTAATTATTCCCTAATAGTATCACAATGTTAATGTAGGAGTCATGCCGAGTGCGAGAGGACTCCCGATAAGCAGCGCAACACAGAGGGAAAGCCATTAAAGCAATACAAAATAAGGCCCTGGTGCTAGCGAGAGGGGAGAGGGGTCACCTCCTAACACTTACTTAAGGCTGATCCCTTCACTTCCTAACGTCCCTAAACGGGTCCTTCCCCCCGTTGCCAATGACATGCCTAGCCCCTCGCTGGCTCTGATCAACATAAGAGAAGGTAGAATTGTAGCACACACAGTTGTATAAAAGTCCTTGCTTTATTATACAGTCATATGAAAAAGTTTGGACACCCCTTAAAATGTTAACCTTTTTTCTTTATAACAATTTGGGTTTTTGCAGCAGCTATTTCAGTTTCATATATCTAATAACTGATGGACTAAGTAATATTTCTGGAGTGAAATGAGGTTTATTGTACTAACAGAAAATGTGTAATCCGCATTTAAACAAAATTTGACCAGTGCAAAAGTATGGGCACCTCAACATAAAAGTGACATTAATATTTTGTAGATCCTCCTTTTGCAAAAATAACAGCCTCTAGTCACTTCCTGTAGCTTTTAATGAGTTCCTGGATCCTGGATGAAGGTATATTTGACCATTCCTGTTTACAAAACAATTCCAGTTCAGTTAAATTTGATGGTTGTCGAGCATGGACAGCACGCTTCAAATCATCCCACAGATTTTCAATGATATTCAGGTCTGGGGACTGGGATAGCCATTCCAGAATATTGTAATTGTTCCTCTGCATGAATGCCTGAGTAGATTTGGAGCGGTGTTTTGGATCATTGTCTTGCTGAAATATCCATCCTCTGCGTAACTTCAACTTCGTCACTGATTCTTGCACATTATTGTCAAGAATCTGCTGATACTGAGTTAAATCCATGCGACCCTCAACTTTAACAAGATTCCCGGTGCCGGCATTGGCCACACAGCCCCAAAGCATGATGGAACCTCCACCAAATTTTACTGTGGGTAGCAAGTGCTTTTCTTGGAATGCCGTGTTTTTTTGCCTCCATGCATAACGCCTTTTTGTATGACCAAACAACTCAATCTTTGTTTCATCAGTCCACAGGACCTTCTTCCAAAATGTAACTGGCTTTTCCAAATGTGCTTTTGCATACCTCAGGCGACTCTGTTTGTGGCGTGCTTACAGAAACGGCTTCTTTCGCATCACTCTCCCATACAGCTTCTCCTTGTGCAACGTGCTCTGTATTGTTGACCGATGCACATTGACACCGTCTGCAGCAAGATGAAGCTGCAGGTCTTTGGAGGTGGTCTGTGGATTGTCCGTGACTGTTCTCATCATTCTTCTTCTCTGCCTTTCTGATATTTTTCTTGGCCTGCCACTTCTGGGCTTAACAAGAACTGTACCTGTGTTCTTCCATTTCCTTACTATGTTCCTCACAGTGGAAACTGACAGTTTAAATCTCTGAGACAACTTTTTGTATCCTTCCCCTGAACAACTATGTTGAATAATCTTTGTTTTCAGATCATTTGAGAGTTGTTTTGAGGAGCTCATGATGCCACTCTTCATAGGAGATTCAAATAGGAGAACAACTTGCAAGTAGCCACCTTAAATACCTTTTCTCATGATTGGATACACCTGCCTATGAAGTTCAGAGCTCAATGAGGTTACAAAACCAATTTAGTGCTTTAGTAAGTCAGTATAAAGTAGTTAGGAGTGTCAAATCAAGAAATTGATAAGGGTGCCCATACTTTTGCACCGGTCAAATTTTGTTTAAATCGGATTGCACAACTTCTGTTAGTACAATAAACCTCATTTCAATCCATAAATATTACTCAGTCCATCAGTTATTAGATATATGAAACTGAAATAGCTGTTGCAAAACCCCAAATTGTTATAAAGAAAAAAGGTTAACATTAATAGGGGTGCCCAAACTTTTTCATATGACTGTAAATGCATAAAAGGTGAGCGGGTCCGAGACCAGATGCTGGCACTCCAGAGGACGACGACCGTTTTGCTCTGCTGCGCTTCTACGGGTCCTGAACTCACCCTGACTAGTATGAAGGCCACTGCAATAAGACAACATGAGGAAGCTAAGACAAACAGGAAGGGAAAAACACAACAAATAGAACGCCATGGCTTCTTCAGCAGGAATCTTTTCAGCTGCAAAAGAAATGAACACCTAAGCTCTTCCAGAGACAGGCTCTTTCAGAGTGGAAAAATGTGAGACTGAGAAAGCTGCTGAAAGAAAAAGCTAAATTTATGGATGGAGTTCATGAGCAAGGCTGAGTGCTGCCCAGAGGTGAACTAAGAGAGGAAAGAATCCTGAATCAAAGTGTGATAGAAATTCTGGAGGCTGAATGTAGTCTTGATCTGTGTTTGTATACTAAAAGTTCCAATAAATGTAAATATATTAAGTATAAAGACTGCCTATTATAAAGTTAACTCTGTTAAATGACCATCTTGTGAATGCTTTCACAATGTCTGAAGAGGATAGACTCCAAATAGAGCCATACCTCAGTTCTGTTTAAACGGCAGTTATATACCACCTGGTGCTCCCCTTACATACACAGTAGAGAGTCATCCCTTACCATTCATTTCTGTTGTCACTACGACAGCATACGCCACTATGTCTCCATATGAAGCATGAAAAGGTGAGAACTCAACCAACATTGCACTACGGAGTACAGATGTACTTTCCTGAATGTTATCCAGCAGACCTATGGAAAGATCTGAATAAAACATGTTCATTAGATTAAAACTTTATAAATTAACATAGTATTATATATTTATATTCTTTTATTTACTTTAAACTTCTTAAAGACTGATCTAATGTTATTCTTAAAGGGGTTGAAATTGATCAACTATCCACAATATACTGTGTGTTCAGTAAATATTAATCTAATAAACATTAAGGCCTTTTAGTTTTAAACATTAAAGAAAGATCGTGTGTTGTCCATGCTTACATCACATAGACAGTGTCGCGGGCGGAGGAGGGGACGCAGCGCTCTCCCACTGCTCGGGTCCGGCTGCCACTGCTGCTGCGGCCTGCTGCTGCTCGGTGGCTCGAGCGATGGGCCGGATCCCGGGGACTCGAGCGGCGCTCCTCGCCCGTGAGTGAAAGGGGTTTGGTTTTTGGAATAGTTTATTGTCCGTGACGCCACCGACGGTTGTGGTGATTGTAGGGACACCACCGCTGCTCTGTATGGGAATCCCAGGAGCGGTGACAGGGAGCAGCAAAGTTGTTGGTTCTCCCCTCCGTGGGTAGGGGGTGGTCGTCCCGGGGCCCAGTGATGAGTTGGGGGATGAGGGATGGCGGGGCCGGTGCAGGGCTTGGTGGGGTGCAGGGACGCGGGGGCAACGCTGTGCCTCACGGCACTGTGGTACTCACTCAGCCTGAGACGGTGACACTGTTCTCGGTAAAACACACGGCTGGAAAGACGGTTCCCACGGACAGCTGCTGTTGCTTTTCCCCGGTAGTTGACGGTGACGGTCCCTTTTCCTGCACCTAAGTCTATGTTGGTAGCGATGGGTTCCCACCGGTAACCCGCTCCCCGGCTTGGATATGTGCCGGAGGAGCCCTTCTTTGCCCGCAGGCGCTGGCCCTGAGAAACTGGTGCCTTGGCGGTGGCGGTGTCTCTCTCTAACTGTTGGACTGTTGCCTTCAATCGGGACTTGGTTGTTGGGAGACCCAGAGGTCCCCTTCACTGACGGATTTGGCAAATTCATGGCGACTCCTAGCCTTGCCGGGATCCGAAAGGCCCCTGCCAATGGTGCTGGCTTCTCTTCGTATACCGCTCCGGTACCGCCGGGCCACCACCCGTCCACGGTCCTTTCGGCAACCTCCAAGCAGCCTCTCCTGCAGACGGTCACCGCCGTCTGCTGACCTTGCTGTTCTCAGTCCGGGGAACACACCCGGACCAACTTCAGGCTTTCTCAACTGTCACTTTCTCTGTCACTACTCTCACTGTCCTCCTTCTCCTTCCTCTCTTGCTCCTCTACCACTTCACTGTTTACTCCTTCACTTCCCTAGCTGAACTGCCGGTTTTTCCCGCCTCCAGGGCTGTGAACTCCTCGGTGGGCGGAGCCAACCGCCTGGCCCACCCCCTGGTGTGGACATCAGCCCCTGGAGGAAGGCAACAAGGATTTTTGTGTAGCTTTGGTGTACCTATCCGGGGTGTAGGGTGTGGTGGTGTTTGACCTGTGACCCCTGGCTTGCCCAGGGTGTCACATTCCCCCTTAGCAAAATGCAGACCGTCCGCGGGCTGCCCGTCCAACACCGGTTTTATTTTTCTGAAAAAAGCTAAAAACAGAACAAGCATAATAACTTCATCCCACAGCGGGAGGCACTTTTTCTTAAACGTTACGGAACATTAAAACGGTTGCTGCTGCTGCTCTCTCCCACCCAAGTAACCTGGCCCTGATGCTGCCCCTAAGAAACAGGCAGCACCCGTTGACCCCAGTCCTGAACCAGTTACCCGAGCGGGATCTATCCTTCCCCTCCAGAGGGTAGCCACCGGTTCCTGTGGTGGCTGGGCCCCAGCCTGCTCTACTGCGGGCCCTCCCTCCAACCTGCCTCTCCGGAGGCGGTAACGGTGCTGCAACAAACATATTTTATTTACAAGCCACTTAACGTTTGTGGTTGCCCTGCAAGTTCTCGGGCCTGTTCATAGAGAGTTCCCTATGCAACCTTTTGAAGGGTCCTTGCGGGGACAACAATGCCGGCAACGGCCGGTTCCAATCACGGATGACAATCAGCTGAGGCTTCGGTTGATTACTTTCATTTTATCTCAAAACTTTTCAACACTTTCAAACGCACACAGACTTCCTCCCCCCTTTTAAAGAACGGTTTCCCTGTACCTAAGTGGGGGCTTACCTAGGTTGGGACGGGTGGACCTCCGGGGTCCGGTATACGTGGGGCTAGGCAGTGGGGCAGAGGGAACAATCAGTTCCTCCTCCCTGCTATCGTGTGGGGCAGGCGGAGGCATAGGGGAGCTGGGTACAGGTTCATCCCTGGGCACTGGCGCTGACTCACGGTTGACCACCTCCGTTACTTCTTCATCCATGGGTTGTGGGAACAGTATCACTGGAAGAATCACCGCGCCGTTCTGTGTAGGCCAGTCTGCTGGGAAGTCTCCCATCGCAGTGTGGATCACCTCTTTTGCCTTCTCTGCTGGTGGGGGAACCGGTACTTCAGCCGCCGCTCTTAAGGCTGGTGGGCACCTTTTCAGATGGTCCCGGGAAACCGTGGCCAAAATGCCCCCTTGGTCACGACTGATTTGGTAGGCCTTCCCATCTTCCCATCCTGTGGGCTGTATGACGTACGGGGTTTGTTCCCATTGATCATCCAGCTTGTGGGTTCTCCTCTTCCGCTTCAGTACGACATCTCCGGGCTGAAAAGGGCCAGCAGACGCCTTTTGATTGAAGCGCTGCTCCTGCAGTTCCCGACTCCGACTCAAGTTTTTCTTAACATATTCTTGAATCTGCCGGTATTGTACCCTCCGCCGAGTTTCCCATTCAGCTGTCGAAGGGAGTGCTTCTGGGGCCTCCAATCTCATTTCCAGGTCCACCGGCAGTCGGCCGGGGCGAACCCTCATCAGATATGCTGGGGTGCACTTCGTTGAGCTGGACGGGATGTTGTTGTACATATCGACCAAGTCGGGTAGCTTCTCTGGCCACAGGTTCCGCTCTTCCAGCGGTAACGTCTTGAGGAGTCCCAGGACCAAGTGGTTCATTTTCTCACACATGCCGTTGGTCTGGGCATGGTAAGGGGTGGTCCGGATCTTCTTGCAGCCGTACAACTGGCAGAACTCATGGAACACCTCTGCTTCAAAAGCCGGGCCTTGGTCAGTAAGCACTTTCTCTGGGTATCCATGTGGTCGTCATAAATAAGCCTGGAACGCTCTAGTGGCAGTACGACCAGTTAGGTCCTTGACTGGGACAACCACCATGAACCTCGAATAGTGGTCTACTATGGTCAACGCGTAGGCGTACCCACTTCGGCTGGGGGTGAGCTTGACATGGTCCAGAGCGACCAGCTCCAGCGGCTGATGTGTAATGATCGGGTGTAGGGGCGCCTTCTGGCTTGCCTCGTCCTTCCTCCTCAGCGTGCAAGGACCGCACTCTCGACACCAGGCCTCTACAGACTCCCGCATTCCACTCCAATAGAACCGCTCTCTCAACAGCATCTCCAGCTTCTTCCATCCGAAGTGTCCGGCACCATCATGGTATGCCTGCAAAACAGTGGGCACATCAGCTTGGGGAATAACCAACTGGCGGATTTTCTCATGAGTCTTCGGGTTGATCAGCTCACGGTACAGCTTCCCTTGATGTAGATACAGCCGGTTCCGTTCCTTCCACAAACGTTGGGCTTCAGCTGGGGCGGCAGGGTCCATCCCAACAGCGCCTCGTTCCACCAGGGTCTTGACTAGGCGGACAGCAGGCGCCTGGTTTTGAGCTTCCTGCCACTTCTGACTGGGCAGTGGATCCAGGTTCACCCGTTGTTGGTGGACATATACCTTCTCAGTTGGTGGCTGGTGAAATGCAGGCAACTCGATCTCTTCGAGGTCGTCATCCTCGCACCCTTCTTCTGACAAGTGGGGCATCCGAGAGAGTGCATCAGCATTAATGTTGACACGACCAGCCCTGTATTTGATTGTGAAGTCATAGTTGGCTAGCCTGGCCACCCACCGCTGCTCCAACGCGCCCAACTTGGCCGTGTCCAGGTGAGTCAACGGATTGTTATCCGTGAAAGCGGTGAATTTTGCTGCGGCCAAGTAGTGGCGGAACCGCTCGGTGATAGCCCATACCAGTGCCAGGAGCTCGAGCTTGAAGGAGCTGTAGTTCTCAGGGTTCCTTTCAGTTGGCCGGAGCTTTCGGCTAGCATAAGCAATCACTTTTTCCTTCCCGTCCTGGACCTGGGACAGGACTGCCCCCAATCCCACATTGATGGCGTCTGTGTAGAGGATGAATGGGCAGCCGTAGTCAGGGTACGCTAGGACCTCTTCTCCGGTCAAGGCCGCTTTCAGCTGGCGGAAGGATTCCTCATGCCTTTCTTCCCACACCAGTGGGGCTCCGATGGGTCTACCACCTTTGGTCTGTCCCACGAGGAGATCTTGCATGGGGGCAGCCATCTTCGTTTACCCCTTGATAAAGCGCCGGTAGTACCCCACCAGACACAGAAACTGCCTTACTTCCCTCACTGTGGTTGGTCTTGGCCAGCCTTGGATGGCAGTGATCTTCTCAGGGTCGGGGGCGACACCTTCTGCACTCACTACATGCCCCAGGTACTGCACTCTGGGTTTCAGCAGGTGACACTTAGAGGGCTTCAACTTCATCCCGTATTTGGCAAGGGACGCGAACACCGCGGCCAGGTGCTCCAGATGGGCTTCATACGTCTGGGAGTACACAATCATATCATCCAAGTATAACAGGACGGTCTCGAAGTTTAGATGTCCCAGACAGCACTCCATCAGCCGTTGGAAGGTTCCAGGGGCGTTGCACAGACCGAACGGCATACTATTGAATTCACAGAGCCCCATTGGGGTGGTGAAGGCGGTTTTCTCCCGGTCCTCCGGTGCCACTGCCACTTGCCAGTATCCACTGGTGAGGTCAAGGTTAGAGAAGTAATTTGCAGTTCTCAGTGCGGCCAAAGACTCTTCGATACGGGGCAGTGGATAAGCATCTTTATGCGTTATCTGGTTAATCTTCCGGTAGTCCACACACATCCGCATGGTGCCATCCTTCTTTTTGACCAGCACCAACGGGGCGGCCCAGGGACTACAGCTGTCCCGAATAACCCCTGCCTCTTTCATGTTCCTCAACATATCTTTGGCGCATTGGTAATGCACAGGGGGAATAGGCCTGTACCTCTCTTTGATAGGGGGGTGCTCACCAGTGGGGATGTGGTGTTGGACCCCTTTAATCTGCCCAAAGTCTAATGGATGTTTGCTGAAAACTTGCTCATACTCCCGCACCACCTTGTACACCCCTTTTTTGTGATGTGTAGGGGTATCGTCAGTGCCCACGTGTAGCTGTTGGTGCCACTCATTTAACTACCCTTGGGGCGGGTGAGTGCTGGTAGTAGGTGGGGAGACTGGGGGAGCTGCCTCGTGGATAGTGTGGGGATCCAGGGTGAGCAGCTTGGCAAGGGTGGCATACCGGGGAAGCCTGACTTCTTCCTCCCCACAGTTCAGCACCCTCACGAGCACTCTCCCCTTCTTTACATCTACCACCCCTCGGGCGGCCATTACGGTGGGCCAGTGTTCGGAGGGCATGGGCTCTATCATGGCAGGGTAGTCACGCCCCTGAGGCCCTACTGCCACTCTACACCAAATCATCATCTCACTCCTAGGGGGTACAATCAACGGAGCAGCATCCATCACTCTCACTCCACCAATCTCTCCTCCTGTTGAGTTTACATGCTGGCGGTACATAAAGGCTCGGATCTCACGCTGCACAGCTCTCTGTCGGCTCCCCGCTGCCGTGGCGGCCAGCTGCTGCAGTAAGGCCAACACATCACCCATACAGTGCTCCATCACATTGGTTCCTAGCACTATCTTCGGGTTATGGTCACTGGGTTCATTCATGATCACAATCATACACTGGTGTTGCAGTTCAGCTCGCCCCACGGTCATAGCCACTTGTTTATACCCCACTTGGGTCAATGGGAGTCCATCAGCAGCAATCAGTGTTATACTAGTGTGACGCCCTGGGCAAGCCAGGGGTCACAGGTCATTGCACCACCACACCCTACACCCCATTTTGGTACATCAAGGCTAACCAAAAATCCTTGTTGCCTTCCTCCAGAGGCTGATGTTCATACCAGGGGGTGGGCCAGGCGGTTGGCTCCGCCCACCGAGGAGTTCACAGCTCTGGAGGCGGGAGAAACCAGAGAGTCGAGTGAGGGACATGAAGGAGTAAACAGCAGATTAGCCCAGGCAGGGCTTGAGTGAAGTTCAGATAGAGAAAGGAAGTGAAGTGGAAGTGGTAAAGGAGGAGTAGGAGAAGTGGAAGGAAGGTGAAAGGTGACAGAAAAGAAAGCCTGAAGTGAGTCCAGCTGTGTGCAGGACAGAGTCAGCAAGATCAGCAACGGCGGTGACTGTCTGGAGGGGGACCGTTTGGAAGTTCCTGGAAGGACCGCGGACGGGTAGTGGCCCGGCGGTCTGGAGCAGTGTACCAAAGGACAGTCAGCACCAGGGCAGGGGCCTCTCGGACCCCGGCAAGGCTAGGAGTCGCCATAATTTGCCAAATCCGTCAGTGAAGGGGAAGTAGATCCCCCAACAACCAAGTCCCGATTGAAGGCAACAGCCCAACCAGTGTAGCAGAAACACCGCCACCGCCAAGGCACCAGTTTCTCAGGGCCAGCGCCTGCGGGCAAAGAGTAGAGCTCCTCCGGTCCAGCTTGAAGCCGGGGAGCGGGTTACCGGTGGGAACCCATCGCTACCAACACAGAAACAAAGGTGCAAGGAAAAGGGACATCACCGTCACCTACTGGGAGAGCAAGTGCAGCCGTCCGTGGGAACCGTCTTTCCAGCCGTGTGGTTTACCGTAAAACTGTGTCAACGTCTCAGGCTGAGTGAGTACCACAGTGCCGCAAGGCACAGCGCTGCCCCCGCGTCCCTGCACCCAACAGGCCCTGCATCTCCCATCTCATCACCGGGCCCCGGGATCACCAACCCCTACCCACGGAGGGGCAACACAACACCTGGCTGCTCCGCATCACCATCCCCGGGATCCCCATATTGAGCAGCGGTGGTGAAATCACCACAACCGTGGGTGGCGTCACGGACAATAAACAATCCCCACACCCAACAACCCCCTTTCACTCACGGGCGAGGAGTGCCGCTCGAGAAACCCCCGGGATCCGGCCCACAGCTCGAGCCACCACTGAGCAGCAACCGCCGGACCCGAGCAGAAGGGGTGAGCGTAGTGTGCTGACACCCTCCTCCCCGCCCGCGACAACTTGGCGTCACGAACAGGATCTTACCGCTCTGCCGTTTGGTAGAGGTGCGCCTTGTTACCGCCGGAGGTATCCGGCTGGAAAGTTTCAGAAGTCGCCATCTTTGGCGCGAAAAGTTCCCGCTCGAGCATCTTCTCGAGTAGCCGAGGCGCGAAGGCCAAAACCCCGCCCCAAGAGAGGAGTGGCCGGAAAGAGCTAAGGGGGACGCGATGGCGGCTGGCTGCATGTAGCTGCAGCTATAAAAGCAGGGACGCCAGGACTCTGCAGACATACTGGGTTCCTGGAAGGCACGATTGCCAAGATGTACAACCCAACTCCCAATGAGGAAGCCCCCGCGCCCGGCACGGCGACGTGGTTGAGGGACCGGACCGTCCCGCTGAGTAACCGTCTGCAGGCTCATATGCAACTCCTCCTGGAGGAGTGGGAGACCGACATGGCGGACGTGGTGGCTGCTATGTGGAGACGCGAGGCTGAAGAGGAGTTGGAGGAGCGGGTAAGCGACCCACGCCCCTGTATTCCTGAGGGATCGTCCGTTAGAGCTGAGGGGCCCGGCCGGCTTCCGCTCACCCTGCCTCTCTCCCCGCTACCCGTGATAGTTGCTGCCGCCCCGCCATTAGGCCCGCTACCTGCTTAACCGGTAGCTATACCCTGCCCAGCCGCTACGGCGGACCAGCCGGCTGCAGATGTCCAAGACGGTCCTGAAGTGCACCAAGGGGAACCGCTAGAACCGCGGCCCCTTAACAGCGTGGTGCCCGAAGTCCCAGTAGAGACTGTGCCAGACCCTGAGCCCGGGACCGTGGCCTGGATGAGGGCCCGGGTGATTCAGTTCCACCAGCGTCAGCAGGAACAAATCCTCCAGATGATGGAGCAGTGGACCAGCGAAGTGGAGATGCTGACTACGACTGCCCCGAGGTACGGAGGGGGAATGGATGTAGTAGAACCAACTGGTGACCCACGTCCCTATGTCCTGCCTGGACCGGCCGCTGCGGCTGAGGGGCCCGGCCTAGTCTCGGCCTATGCATCACCCTTGCCGTTACTTATGGGGCGCCTCAGTATAAACTCGCCTACTCTGCTGCTCCGTGCTACCGCAGAAGGGGCTGAAGTGTTGGATGCTGGAGACCAGGAGGCTGCGGCAGCTGGCGGCAACCCGCCTGACGCAGGAACAAGAGATGACGACTCCTGCCCCAGCTCCGGGTCCGCTGTTGCAGTTGAAGGAGCAAGTGAGCATTCCCACTATGTAGGAGCCCCAGTGGTCGTCCATGCCCCGTGTACCGGTGGAAATGGGTACCGGGTGCCCCTGTCACCGCAGGCATGTCAGTGCATGTTGGATATGCTGGTGGAGGGGGATGGAGCTGCGTTAGCTGCATATCCGGAGTAGGGCAGCGGATGCCCGCTGCAGCAGTCCCCGTTGGGACCACCATTGTGTTTGAAAGTTTGAAAGTTTGAAAAAGAATGATAAGAAAAATGATTACCGTGTACTTCACCAGATTATCTTTGTGATTGAACCGGCCGGAGCCGGCACCGTTGTCCCTGTGGGGACCGTTTAAAAAGTTTTGCATGGGAACTATCCATGGACAAGCCCGTGAACTTGCAGGGCACCCACAAACGTTAAGTGGCTTGTAAATATGTTGTTTGCCGTTACCGTTTCCGCAATGCCGCCTCCAGAGAGGCAGGTTGGAGGGAGGGCCCTCAGCAGAGCAGGCTGGGGCCCAGCCACCAAAGGAACCGGTGGCTACCCTCTGGAGGGGAAGGACAGATCCCGCTCGGGTACCGTGTGCTGGACTGTGGGTCAAGGGGTGCTGCCTGGGCTTTAGGGGCAGCATCAGGGCCAGGTTGCTTGGGTGGGAGAGAGCGGAAACCGTAACCGTAAACCGTTTGAATCGTTAAAGTAAAAGTGCCTCCCGTTATGGGAAGATTCATTAAAAATGTAAATATGTTACCGTTTTACCATGTTATACCTTTTTATGCTTTTCAGAAAAAAAAAATAAAACCGGTGTTGGACGGGCAGCCCGCGGACGGTCTGCATTTTGCTAAGGGGGAATGTGACGCCCTGGGCAAGCCAGGGGTCACAGGTCATTGCACCACCACACCCTACACCCCATTTAGGTACATCAAGGCTAACCAAAAATCCTTGTTGCCTTCCTCCAGAGGCTGATGTTCACACCAGGGGGTGGGCCAGGCGGTTGGCTCCGCCCACCGAGGAGTTCACAGCTCTGGAGGCGGGAGAAACCAGAGAGTCGAGTGAGGGACATGAAGGAGTAAACAGCAGATTAGCCCAGGCAGGGCTTGAGTGAAGTTCAGATAGAGAAAGGAAGTGAAGTGGAAGTGGTAAAGGAGGAGTAGGAGAAGTGGAAGGAAGGTGAAAGGTGACAGAAAAGAAAGCCTGAAGTGAGTCCAGCTGAGTGCAGGACAGAGTCAGCAAGGTCAGCAACGGCGGTGACTGTCTGGAGGGGGACCGTTTGGAAGTTCCTGGAAGGACCGCGGACGGGTAGTGGCCCGGCGGTCTGGAGCAGTGTACCAAAGGACAGTCAGCACCAGGGCAGGGGCCTCTCGGACCCCGGCAAGGCTAGGAGTCGCCATAATTTGCCAAATCCGTCAGTGAAGGGGACGTAGATCCCCCAACAACCAAGTCCCGATTGAAGGCAACAGCCCAACCAGTGTAGCAGAAACACCGCCACCGCCAAGGCACCAGTTTCTCAGGGCCAGCGCCTGCGGGCAAAGAGTAGAGCTCCTCCGGTCCAGCTTGAAGCCGGGGAGCGGGTTACCGGTGGGAACCCATCGCTACCAACACAGAAACAAAGGTGCAAGGAAAAGGGACATCACCGTCACCTACTGGGAGAGCAAGTGCAGCCGTCCGTGGGAACCGTCTTTCCAGCCGTGTGGTTTACCGTAAAACTGTGTCAACGTCTCAGGCTGAGTGAGTACCACAGTGCCGCAAGGCACAGCGCTGCCCCCGCGTCCCTTTGCCCACCAGGCCCTGCATCTCCCATCTCATCACCGGGCCCCGGGATCACCAACCCCTACCCACGGAGGGGCAACACAACACCTGGCTGCTCCGCATCACCATCCCCGGGATCCCCATATTGAGCAGCGGTGGTGAAATCACCACAACCGTGGGTGGCGTCACGGACAATAAACAATCCCCACACCCAACAACCCCCTTTCACTCACGGGCGAGGAGTGCCGCTCGAGAAACCCCCGGGATCCGCCCCACAGCTTGAGCCACCACTGAGCAGCAACCGCCGGACCCGAGCAGAAGGGGTGAGCGTAGTGTGCTGACACCCTCCTCCCCGCCCGCGACACTAGTATCTGAGGGTGCCAGCTCGTCTGTCCCCCAATACCGCTGGTATAATGTGTATGGTATGGTGGTTACCTGTGATCCAGTGTCCAAGAGAGCCATCATCGGTATGCCGTCCACAGCCACGGGGATGATGGGCCGGGCCCCGATATACCGGTCCCGCCAGTCTGGGGGGCCACGAGGTTCTACTCCTGAGGATTGGCCCGTGGCCCCATGGGTTGCTCGTTTAACGGGCACTGTCGGAAGTAATGGCCAGGCTTGTTGCACTTGTAGCAGGTTGGAGGTCTGTTCCGTGAGTTGTTAGCACTTCTCCGCTGCATCCAGGGAACATCCTCAGGGCTGTCGGCGAGCTGTATCCTGGTTGGAGGCTGGGATCTGGTCAAAGGTTGGAGTGCAGCGAGAATCTTGGCGAGGTCTCCGTCCATGCGGCGGACCTGGGCTGCCAGTTCTTCCATTGTGCTGCTGGGAGCTGTAGGCATTGGAGAGGCTGGTGGGGCAGGGGCCACCACGACGGGGGCCGTCTCAATTGGCCACGGGGCTGGCTCCGAGATTTCTGAAGCTGGGGGTTGCAGTGCTTTAATGGCCCGTTCCTTTAACACAGCAAAGTCCACATCAGGGTGTTCCAGGGCCCACAGCCGGAGCTGTTTGTGATCCTCAGAGGACCTCATCCCCTGCACAAATTGCTCTACTAATATCTTGTTGCTGTCCGCCTCATTGATAGTGTCTACCCACTTAGGGTGCGAAGGGCGGTTTGCAGACGTAAAGCGTAGTCCCGAATGCTATCCACAGACCGTTGCCGGCACTGGTAAAACTGCATCCTCAGCTCAGCTTCGGTACAGGTCTCAAAGGCAGTCTGTAGCTTCTCAAAGATGGTGGCTACAGAGAGCCGGTCCCCCTCAGCCCAGGTCTCCGCTTCCTGCTCAGCCGCGCCGGTTAGCTGGCCCAGCACTACCGCTGCACGTTGCTTATCAGTCAGGGGGTACAATTCCAAAAGCAGATTAAGCTTTTTCCGGAAGACCTGTAAAGCATCAGGTTTCCCGTCATACTGCGGTAGCCAGGTAGCTCCGGGCACATAGGGCAAGGAGAACGGCATCACCTGAGCGAGAGTGGGGGCCGCGGCACCTCCCGCCAGCACGGCCGGGACCTGGGCAGGCCCATTCCCATCCACGGGTGCCACTGCGGCTGCGACCACCGCTCCTCCAGCAGCTCCGTCGGGCGCAGACATCTTGTTTCCATCCCACTTAGCCTCTTTCCGGCCCCTCCTCTATCGGGGCGGGGTTTTGGCCTTCGCGCCTCTGCTACTCGAGAAGACGCTCGAGCGGGAACTCTTCGCGCCAAAGATGGCGGCTTCTGGAATTTTCCGGCCGGACACCTCCGGCGGTCACAAGGCGCACCTCTACCCAACGGCAGAGCGGTAAGATCCTGTTCGTGACGCCAAGTTGTCGCGGGCGGAGGAGGGGACGCAGCGCTCTCCCACTGCTCGGGTCCGGCTGCCGCTGCTGCTGCGGCCTGCTGCTGCTCGGTGGCTCGATGGGCCGGGTCCCGGGGACTCGAGCGGCGCTCCTCGCCCGTGAGTGAAAGGGGTTTGGTTTTTGAAATAGTTTATTGTCCGTGACGCCACCCACGGTTGTGGTGATTGTAGGGACACCACCGCTGCTCTGTATGGGAATCCCGGGAGCGGTGAAAGGGAGCAGCAAAGTTGTTGGTTCTCCCCTCCGTGGGTAGGGGGTGGTCGTCCCGGGGCCCAGTGATGAGTTGGGGGATGAGGGATGGCGGGGCCGGTGCAGGGCTTGGTGGGGTGCAGGGACGCGGGGGCAACGCTGTGCCTCACGGCACTGTGGTACTCACTCAGCCTGAGACGGTGAGACAGTTCTCGGTAAAACACACGGCTGGAAAGACGGTTCCCACGGACGGCTGCTGTTGCTTTTCCCCGGTAGTTGACGGTGACGGTCCCTTTTCCTGCACCTAAGTCTATGTTGGTAGCGATGGGTTCCCACCGGTAACCCGCTCCCCGGCTTGGATATGTGCCGGAGGAGCCCCTCTTTGCCCGCAGGCGCTGGCCCTGAGAAACTGGTGCCTTGGCGGTGGCGGTGTCTCTCTCTAACGGTTGGACTGTTGCCTTCAATCGGGACTTGGTTGTTGGGAGACCCAGAGGTCTCCTTCACTGACGGATTTGGCAAATTCACGGCGACTCCTAGCCTTGCCGGGATCCGAAAGGCCCCTGCCAATGGTGCTGGCTTCTCTTCGTATACCGCTCCGGTACCGCCGGGCCACCACCCGTCCACGGTCCTTTCGGCAATCTCCAAGCAGCCTCTCCTGCAGACGGTCACCGCCGTCTGCTGACCTTGCTGTTCTCAGTCCGGGGCACACACCCGGACCAACTTCAGGCTTTCTCAACTGTCACTTTCTCTGTCACTACTCTCACTGTCCTCCTTCTCCTTCCTCTCTTGCTCCTCTACCACTTCACTGTTTACTCCTTCACTTCCCTAGCTGAACTGCCGGTTTTTCCCGCCTCCAGGGCTGTGAACTCCTCGGTGGGCGGAGCCAACTGCCTGGCCCACCCCCTGGTGTGGACATCAGCCCCTGGAGGAAGGCAACAAGGATTTTTGTGTAGCTTTGGTGTACCTATCCGGGGTGTAGGGTGTGGTGGTGTTTGACCTGTGACCCCTGGCTTGCCCAGGGCGTCACAACAGCACACGTATATATTTTTATGTCACATACCTGTGTAGATAGATTCCTTGGAGCTGGTTGTAGAGATGGTATCAAAAGAAGTTGTATTTGTCTTATTTATTAAAGAAAAAGGACCCATGTATCTTGTGAAAGATACGAAAGATTGATCTTCAATGATGGTGTCTGTGGTTAGGTCATACTGGATAATATTAAAGCCAGCGATGCTAACTCTGAAAACCAGAAGATCATTATAGTAGTTAGTTTGATCCAATAAAAGGGTGACAGAGTGAAGATGTTAATGTTCACATGTATATCTTGAAGTCCTTCACCTCAATGTATCAGCTATAATAACCGTTGTCAACCATTACAAGCCATGTGTGAGGTTTGTTGGCAGCAGGGCCTGGATGCAATTTTAATCTCTGCATCTCTCTAAAATGAATCTATGTATATACAGTATATATATATATATATATATATATATATACATATATATACAGTACAGACTAAAAGTTTGGACACACCTTCTTATCTCTACAACAACTGTTAAGAGGAGACTTTGTGCAGCAGCCTTCATGGTAAAATAGCTGCTAGGAAACTACTGCTAAGGACAGGCAACAAGCAGAAGAGACTTGTTTGGGCTAAAGAACACAAGGAATGGACATTAGACAAGTGGCAATCTGTGCTTTGGTCTGATGAGTCCAAATTTGAGATCTTTGGATCCAACCACCGTGTCTTTGTAGAAAAGGTGAACGGATGGACTTTACATGCCTGGTTCCCACCGTGAAGCATGGAGGAGGAGGTGTGATGGTGTGGGCGTGCTTTGCTGGTGACACTGCTGGGGATTTATTCAAAATTGAAGGCATACTGAATCAGCATGCCTACCACAGCATCTTGCAGCGGCATGCTATTCCATCCGATTTACGTTTAGTTGGACTATCATTTCTTTTTCAACAGGACAATGACTCCAAACACACCTCCAGGCTGTGTAAGGGCTATTTGACTAAGAAGGAGAGTGATGGGGTGCTACGCCAGATGACCTGGCCTCCACAGTCATCAGACCTGAACCCAATCGAGATGGTTTGGGGTGAGCTGGACCACAGGGTGAAGGAAAAAGGGCCAACAAGTGCTAAGCATCTCTGGGAACTCCTTCAAGACTGTTGGAAAACCATTTCCGGTGACTACCTCTTGAAGCTCATCAAGAGAATGCCAAGAGTGTGCAAAGTAGTAATAAAAGCAAAAGGTGGCTACTTTGAAGAACTTTTTTACTTTTTTAAGTATTTCATTCCACATGTTTTAATTCATAGTTTTGATGCCTTCAATGTGAATCTACAATTTTCAGAGTCCTGAAAATAAAGAAAACTCTTTGAATGAGAAGGTGTGTTCAAACTTTTCGTCTGTACTGTATATATATATATATATATATATATATATATATATATATTTATTTATTACTCCAAATATTATTCTTGTTTCTATACCTATAAATATATGTACAATATATTGGTACGTCAAAGAACCAAGTATCAGAATAATTAGAACATAAACAACAGTATCTCTTCCTATGAAAAGATACATTTTGTGAGGGTACCTGTACTGTAACTGGGGATCCAGTGGTCCATTAAAATAAGAATGAGTCTTTGTTCCATCACCCACACGAACACCTATTTTTTTTGCCTGCGCAAAACTCGTGATTGCTTCTTCCCCAAGTATGTAGGTGACATATGTGTTGGTAATTTTATTCTTAAAATCATCATATGTTTTCGATAAAATCCCTTGAGGTGGACGGTCCTCTAAAATGAAAAATTATGTGGTTATATTTTTTTTAAATAACTGGGAACAAAAAGGACAAGACCTCTAATAGTGCAGAAGATAGCAAACTATAATTCTGCATGCCATGTAAATTGTGCTTCATGACTTCCTGGTACATTTGCTAATACACTGCAGAGATCTTATAAAAGCTATGAACAGTTATAATGAGATGTTCCTTATGACCACTCTTCACTGTGGCTTAGATAAGAGAATCCTAAACAAGGGACCCCATTATTAATTAATTATTCCCTAATAGTGTCACAATGTGAAAGTAGGAGTCACGCCGAGTGCAAGAGGACTCCCGATAAGCAGCGCAACACAGAGGGAAAGCCATTAAAGCAATACAAAATAAGGCCGTGGTGCTAGCGAGAGAGGGGAGAGGGGTCACCTCCTAACACTTACTTAAGGCTGATCCCTTCACTTCCTAACGTCCCTAAACGGGTCCTTCCTCCCGTTGCCAATGACATGCTTAGCCCCTCACTGGCTCTGATCAACATAAGAGAAGGTCGAATTGTAGCACACACAGTTGTATAAAAGTCTTTGCTTTATTATAAATGCATAAAAGGTGTGCGAGTCCGAGACCAGATGCTGGCACTCCAGAGGACGATGACCGTTTTGCGCTGCTGCGCTTCTATGGGTCCTGAACTCACCCTGCCTAGTATGAAGGCCACTGTAATAAGACAACATGAGGAAGCTAAGCAAATAGGAAGGGAAAGACATAACAAATAGAACGTCATGGCTTCTTCAGCAGGAAACTTTTCAGCTGCAAAGGAAATGAACACCTAAGCTCTTCCAGAGACAGGCTCTTTCAGAGTGGAAAAATGTGAGACTGAGAAAGCTGCTGAAAGAAAAAGCTAAATTTATGGATGGAGTTCATGGACAAGGCTGAGAGCTGCCCAGAGGTGAACTAAGAGAGGAAAGAGTCCTGAATCAAAGTGTGATAGAAATTCTGGAGGCTGAATGTAGTCTTGATCTGTGTTTGTATACTAAAAGTTCCATTAAATGTAAATATATTAAGTATAAAGACTGCCTATTATAAAGTCAACTCTGTTCAATGACCATCTTGTGAATGCTTTCACACTGTCCGAAGAGGATAGACTCCAAATAGAGCCATACCTCAGTTCTGTTTAAACGGCAGTTATATACCACCCGGCGCTCCCCTTACATACACAGTAGAGTCATCCCTTACCATTCATCTCTGTTGTCACTACGACAGCATACGCCACTATGTCTCCATATGAAGCATGAAAAGGTGAGAACTCAACCAACATTGTGCTACGAAGTACAGATGGATTATTCTGGATATCGGGTAGACCTATGGAAAGATCTGGATAAAACATGTTCATTGCTATGAGAATCTTTAAATTAATATACTATTCATTTTTTATATTATTTGATTTACTTTATCTTTCTAAAGCCTGAGATAATTTTAGCCATATATTGGTTTAAAGTAAAAAAATAATTGATTATCTATTCACAAAATCCTATGTATTCAGTTGACATTAATCTAATAAAAAGTTGCACCTTTAACCATTATAGACAGGTGGCATGTTGTCCATGCTTCTATTGCATGACCGAATTCTCCACTTACAGATAGACTTTATTATATACAAACCAGAAAACTCTTTTAATGAGTGTACTATACAGTATATTTATAAAGTGTCTGCTTTATTAATATATTCACTGCTAAAGCAAAAAATGCCTTCTATAGTGCTGAAAACTAATAAATAACATATATATTTATATGTAACATACCTGTGAAGATTAATTCTTTGGGGCCAGTTGTGGGAATACTAGTAACAGAAGATGTATTTGTCTTAGTTGTTAAAGAGAAAGGACCCATGAATCTTGTGAATGATACCAGAGATTGATCCTCAATGATGGTGTCTGTGGTTAGGTCAAACTGGATGATATTAAAGCCAGCGATGCTAACCCTGAAAATCAGGAGATGATTATCGTAGTTAGTTTAGGGGTGACAAACTAAAAATCTTCTTCTTTACATTCCTAGGTGGAAGTCCTTCAGCTCAGTGTATTATTTGTAATATGTCCTAAACCATTACAGGTCAGATTTGAAGCTTATAGGCAGCAGGGCCTGGATGCAACTCTAATCTCCGCATCTCTCTAAAATTACTTTATTTATACATCTTTATTACATGAAAAATATTATACAAGCTATCAGTACTCACCTTCATGACCTTTGAAGTATACTTACATCAAAGGTTGTGTCTCTGTCTTTGATGCGGGCTCACACACTGAGCCCGCATCTTTCCCGGCCTATGTCGGCTGATAAAGTGCCTCTAACAGGCGCAGATGAATCTGAGATCTGCCCCCGTCTGTTAACCAGTTAAATCCTGCTTACAATCTCTGACAGCAGGATTTAACATGTGCTGGCGGGAAGTGTGTCATTCCTCGCTCCAATCGGCACACCTGTGATGGCATCATGGGGTGCCAATGGGTTGTCATGAAAGCCAGGGATAAGCGGAATGATAATCCCTGTGTCTGTCATGATGATCCTCCTGTGAACGACGGCTCTCGGCCAGAGTTCATAGGAGATCATGAATACAGGTATGCAAAGCAGAGCTGATGCTGTTCACTGCTCTGTATAGCAGAAGCGATCAGATTATCAAAGCTTCAAGTTCCCTAGGGTCTAGTAAATACTAAGTGAAAAAAAAGTTTTAAAAAACATGAGAAAAAATAAAAAAACAAAAAAGTTCAAATCATAACACTTTTACCCAATTGGAAATAAAACAATTAAAATAAAAAATACACTGCGTTCACAAATGTTCGATTTATCAAAATATAAAATGAATAACTCTGATCAGTAAACTGCGTAACAAACAATAAATAAAACCCCTAGAATTACGTTTTTTTGGCCGCCACAATATTGCAATAAAGTATGATAATAGGTGATCACAACATCGTACCTGGCCAAAAATGGTATCAGTAAAACATCAGCTTAGGGCACAAAAAAAAGTCCTCACATAGCCCCAGATCCCGAAAATAAAAATGTTACGGTTCTTGTAAAATGACGCCAGAAGTAAATTTAAAAAAAAAACCAAAAACTCTGAATTTTTTTTCACTACTTAAATTAAAAGAAAAGTTTACACATTTGGTATCTACATATTTGTACTGACCTGGAGAATTATACTGCCAGGTTAGTTTTACTATAGTATGAACCTTGGTACATAAAAAAAAACAAAAACCATTGTGAAATTGCACTTTTTTATTCAATTTCAACTCGCTTAGAATTTATTTTTCCGTTTTCTAGTTCACTATATGGTAAAATGAATAGTTTCATTCACAAATACAACTCATCCAGCAAAAAACAAGTCTTCATACTGGTATATTGATTGAAAAATAAAAAAGTTATGGCTCTTTAAAGAAGGAGATGAAAAATCAAAAATGAAAAATGGCAAGTTCATGAAGGGGTGAAAAGAACCAAGCATCAAAATAATTAGAACAAAAATATCTAGTTCTCGTCCTATGATATTTTTTAAAGCTAAAAATTTGGTTAGGTTACCTGTACTGTAACTGTGGATCCAGTGGTCCATTAAAATAAGAATGAGACTTTGTTCCATCACCCACACGAACACCGATCTTTGTTGAGTGTGCAAAACTCGCGATCTGTTCTTCCCCAAGGATGTAGGTGACATAAGTGTCGGTTAGCTTGTTCTTAAAATCTTCGTATGTTTTCGATAAAATCCCATCAGGTGGGCGCTCGGCTAAAATAAAAAATGAAGAAGTTACGTTTTGGAACATAACTGGGAACAAAAAGGACAAGAGCCCTCATAACATAGAAGGTAGCAAACCATCATAGTGCATGTGATGGTGATATCTTCTAATTTGTGCTCCCCTTCCTCCTGGTACCTTGTCTAACACACTGCAAAAATCATATAAAGGCTATGAGCGGTTATGAAGACATGCTTCTGATAACTTCTTTTCACTTGGGCCTAGAGATGAGAATCTTAAACAGGGCGCCCCAATGTTAATTTAGACTTCTCAAAGAGTCTATATATATATATATATATATATATACACAAAGTGTTTTTAAAACTATACACTTAAATTTGAGGTTCTACATAAAGATTTTGATTACAATTTGTGAGACCATTTGTCTTGATCAGATAATAGCACCGTTTACTAATGTTTTGTATTTCTCCCAGACGTAGGCCCACAAATGTACTCAGTATAGATATGAACCAACCACATTCTGGAAAAATAAATCCATAGGGTAGAGGATGGGTTGTTGCAGTAAATTTGTATGATTACCTCACCATTTTTGATATGTTTAAGAATTTTACAAAACTGATTTTTTTTTTTGGGGGGGAGGACTCAAAGGCTTTTTAATCTTTTTAATTCTGAAAAATATTTTTTATAATTTATACCATATTGAGATTTGAACCTGCAAGTATTTTAGGAGGTTTGTTCTTCCACCATAGGAAATAAAGCAAAGTTGAGTTAAAAAATTAAAACATCACCCGTCAAGGAATTTACATACTGTAGGAGTATACTGAGAATTTAACATACAATTGTGTCCTTGAATTAATATAAATTGGATGTGAAAGTGAATATTAATATTTTTTAATTTATGTTAATTTCTTTAGCTCCTAAATTTTAATCTTCATATGTGTTTTTATACCTGTGTTTTTATCAACCTGTCTAGAAAACAACTTTTTTTAATGTTGCTTCAACACAGCAGTAAATGGCTTGTTTTTTTGTGTGGAATAAGTAGATGAATTCATTGGTTTCCTTTTGTGATAGATATAAATTACATTTAGTTTCTTGTAAGGGAAGGCCAATTCAGCAGGTCTGTATAATTTTCAAATTCTTAAGGCCCCGTTACACGCAACGACATCACTAACGAGATATCGTTGGGGTTACGGAATTCGTGACGCACATCCGGCCTCGTTAGCGACGTCGTGGCGTGTGACACCTACGAGCGACCGCGAACGATCAAAAATACTCACCTAATCGTTGATCGTTGACACGTCGGTCATTTCCCAAATATCGTTGCTGGTGCTGGACGCAGGTTGTTCATCGTTCCTGAGGCAGCACACATCGCTACGTGTGACACCCCGGGAACGACGAACAACAACGTACCTGCGTCCTGCCGGTAACGATAACGGTGTGGGCGTATCATTAATGCAGCTGGTCTCCGCCCCTCTGCTTCTATTGGCGGGCCGCTGTGTGACGTCGCTGTGACGGCGCACGAACCTCCCCCTTAAAAAAGAGGTTGTTCACCGCCCACAGCGACATCTCTAGGAAGGTAAGTATGTGTGACGCACCCTCGCGATATTGTGCGCCATGGGCAGCAATTTGCCCGTGACGCACAAACGACGGGGCGGGTGCTTTCACGAGTAACATCGCTAGCGATGTCGCTGCGTGTTAAGCAGCCTTTAGTGTTTATTGCAAGGAA
The DNA here is from genome assembly GCF_048569485.1 of Anomaloglossus baeobatrachus. Taxonomy (NCBI): domain Eukaryota; kingdom Metazoa; phylum Chordata; class Amphibia; order Anura; family Aromobatidae; genus Anomaloglossus; species Anomaloglossus baeobatrachus. The sequence goes on from NC_134362.1 coordinate 27,560,377, forward strand.
TAAATAATTTGTTAACTGAAAGTTATGATTTGATAGTTTTCCAACAACACCAAATTTGTATAGTTTTTCCATGTTTTACTATTTTGGAACAATAAAGCTATTTTTTTTTTTTTTTGCCTTATTCTTAGAGGTATAAGATTTTTTATATTTTCACCCACAAAACTGTGTGAGGAGTGGGACTTGTTATTTTGCAGATGAGTGTTTGTTTCAATTAGTACTATTTTACATTCAAATGTATTTGGTATGATTATCCAGGTTAAGGAGGTAAGAGTCTCTCTGACTGTGGTGGGTGGAGTAAACCATGCCTGCCTATAAGGAGTGTGGGAAGAGACCACCCTTTGTGAGGAGCTGCCCCTATAGGCCAAAAATGTGAGAGTGTTAAAACTGCTGAAAGAAAAAGCCAGATGTATCATGGAGTGTATGGACAAGTGTGAGAGCCGTCCAGAGGTGATCTAACGGAGGAAAGGGTCCAACTCCTAATGCAGAGTATGCGAGTAACTCTGGAGGCTGAAATGTGGCCTGATATGTGTTTGTATATTCAATGTTCCAATAACTGAAAATATATTAAGTAAAGTTTAAAGATTGTGCCTATTATAGAGTAAAGCTACCACTGTTCAGTGACCATCTTTTGAATGATTTCACACTAGCCACAGAAGATAGTCTCCAATGGTTCTGTTTAAATGTTGGCTATACACCACCCGGCACTCCCTTTACATAGACAGTAGAGAGCCATCCCTTACCATTCATCTCTGTTGTCACTATGACAGCATACGCCACTATGTCTCCATATGAAGCATGAAAAGGTGAGAACTCAACAAACATTGCACTACGGAGTACAGATGGATTATACTGGATGTTTTCCTGTAGACCTATGGAAAGATCTGGATAAAATATGTTCATTGGACTGAGAATCTGTAAATTAACATTATTATTTGTTTTACTTTAATTTCCTTAAAACACACCTGTTTCAAAATAAAGATTGAGTGACTAACTCCTTTAATTCAAAGAGTATTGGGGATTTTTAACATTAGGGACAGGTTACGTGTTGTTCATATTTACATTGCACGACCTAATACTCCACTCACAGAGATTAGGATTTATTTATACACGAACCAGAAACCTCTTTTAATGAATCTACCTTATATATGAAAAGTGCCTGCTCTATCAATACAATATCTACTGCAATATCTCCTAAATCGCAGAAAATTAATAAATTACAGTTATATTTATATGTGATATACCTGAGGAAGAAGATTCCACAGAGCTGATTTTTGAGATTGTTTTAATAGAAGTTACATTTGTCTTAGTTGTTAAAGAGAAAGGACCCATGTATTTTGTGAAAGACACCAGAGATTGATCTTCAATGATGGTGTCTGTGGTTTGATCATACTGGATAATATTAAAGCCAGCGATGCCAACCCTGAAAATCAGATAATTAACATAGTTAGTGTTGTCTGTTAAAGGCATAATAAAATAAAAAAATTTGTGTTCATATCATCACCAGCTATAAATTCTTCACTTCAATGCCTTATCTATATTAGGAGTTCTTAACCATTACAAGACATACTGTATGTGAGACTTGTAGGCAGCAGGGCCTGAATGCAACTCTAACCTCTTCATCTCTATAAAATGACATTACTCATATTATTTATTATTCCAAATATAATTATTGTATCTATATTTATAAATATATACAAAAATATTTAGATGTTGTACTTTGATGTCTTTTTGGGGTTTTTTTAAATCATATTTTATTTGATGTCAACAAGCACATATCATCAACTAGAGAACATATTGTTACATTCAATAAAGTATCTCTGGATCTTACAATGCTTCTGCTATATCATTTTCTTTTTTCATTGTCACAACAATTTTATCTCCATAGAATTATCTTAACAATAATTTCCTTTAACTTAACAAACTATCATATTTGTTCAATTCAGTTGGTCCTTTGGATGCTCGCTATCTTCAGTGTCCCTAGTGTCCCTGCAATGTCTTCCAAACAATACCAAGCTGTGTGTTGAAATGCTTTAATTAATTGGGTGATTTTCGTCTGTGTGAAGCTTTGCTCAATAAATATTCTCCACTTTTTGAAAAATCTTTTAGTTGACTTCTCCTTATGTTTCTCCGAATCCAGTTTGTCATACATCATTATTGCTTTTAGTGTATTGACTATTTCAGTATTTCTCGGAGTCTGTCTTACCAGACAATTCCTGAGTAGGCATTTCTTAACTACAAGCAATACTTTTTGAATTATATCCACAATCAAACATCAGAAAAATTCAAACTGAAATATTTAGATGTTGTACTCTGATGTCTTTTAAAACTAAGAAATTTAGTGAGTATACCTGTATTGTAACTGTGGATCGAGTGGTCCATTAAAATAAGAACGAGTCTTTGTTCCATCTCCCACACGAACACCTATCTTTTTTGACTGCGCAAAACTAGCGATCCCTTCTTCTCCAAGGACATAAGTGACATATGTGTCAGTTAGCTTGTTCTTAAAATCATCGTATGTTTTTGATAAAATTCCTTGAGGTGGCTCGTCGGCTAAAATGAAAAATTAGGAGTTTAAATTTTTTAACATAACTAGGAACAAAAGGAACAAGAGCTCTCATAACATATAAGGTAGCGATGCTGCTCTGATCAGCAAAACTGAACAAGATTGTAAAGCAACTAGTAAAATCAATTAAAAAAAAAGTTTAAAAATATATGAAAAATTAAAATGAAACTAAAAGTTCAAATTACCCCCTTTTTGATATTTGCTATAGCCACATTAAGAAATGCCTGATCTATCAAAATATAACATCAGATAATCTGATAGTCCTAGGGGGACTAATAAAATTAATAAAAAAAGTTAAAAAAAAGTTGTAAAAAATAAAAAAACTTAAAAGTTCAAATTACGCCCCCCCCTTTCGCCCCATTGAAAATAAAATAAAAAATATACACATATTTGGTATCGCCGCATTCAGAAATGCCCGATCTATCAAAATATAAAATCAAATAATCTGATCAGCACATGGTGTGGTGAGATAAAGATTCCAAACGCCAAAATTACGTTTTTTGGTCTCCACAACATTTTTTAAAAATGCAATAACAGGTGATCAAAATGTAGTATCTGCACAAAAATGATACCATTAAAACCATCAGCTCAAGATGCAAAAAAGAAGCTACCATATCACTGAGTCCCAGATCCTGAATAATGATAACGTTTCAAGTCTTGGAAAATGGCGACAAAAGCAAAATTCTTTTTTTGGACAACCTTCTGAATTTTTTTAACCCCTTATATAAAAGTATACATGTTTAGTATCTACGAACTAATACCAACCTGAGGCATAATACTGACAGGTTAGTTTTATTATATAGTGAACAGGGTGAATAAAAGACTCCAAAAACAATCGTGCAATTGCACTCTTTTGCAATTTCACCACACTTGGTAACTTTTGCCCATTTTCCAAAACACTATTTTGTAATACTAATGGTTTTATTCAAAAGTACAACTAATCACTCAAAAAACAAGCCCTCATATGGCAATACTGACAGAAAAATTAAAAAAGTTATAGCTTTTAGAAGAAAGGTAGGAAAAAACGAAAATTAAAAAATCACCAGGGAGTGAAGAGGTTAAAGACTGGGCTTCCTAATGAGAGTCTTCCCTTACCATTCATCTCTGTTGTCACTATGACAGCATATGCCACTATGTCTCCATATGAAGCATGAAAAGGTGAGAACTCAACAAACATTGCACTATGGAGTACAGATGGATTATTCTGGATGTTATCGAGTAGACCTATGGAAAGATCTGGATAAAACATGTTCATCGGACTGAGAATCTGTAAATTAACATTATATTATTTGTTTTACTTTAATTTCCTTAAAAACACACTTGTTTCAAAATTAAGATTGAGTGACTAACCCCTTTAATTCAAAGAGTTTTGGGGCTTTTTAACATTAGGGACAGGTTACGTGTTGTTCATATTTACATTGCACGACCTAATACTTTACTCACAGAGATTAGGATTTATTTATATACGATAAGAAATCCCTTTTAATGAATCTACCTTATATATGAAAAGTGCCTGCTCTATCAATACAATATTTACTGCACAAAAGCAAAAAAAAAACCAATGTCTCCTAAATCGCAGAAAATTAATAAATTACAGTTATATTTATAGGTGATATACCTGAGGAAGAAGATTCCACAGAGCTGATTTTTGAGATTGTTTTAATAGAAGTTGTATTTGTCTTAGTTATTAAAGAGAAAGGACCCATGTATTTTGTGAAAGACACCAGAGATTGCTCCTCAATGATGGTGTCTGTGGTTAGGTCATACTGGATCATATTAAAGCCAGCGATGCCAACCCTGAAAAAAAGATGATTAACATAGTTAGTGTTGACTGTTAAAGCCATGTCAAAGTAAAAATGTTTGCCCTCATAATAAATAATAATAATAAACTCAGAATTTGTGACACACATCGGGCCGCTTTAGCGATGTCGTTGTCTGTGACACCTATGAGCGATTTTGAATCGTCGCAAAAACGTTCAAAACCGCTCATCGGTGACATCACCCCCTCTTTCTAATTATCGTTGCTGCTGCATGGACGATGTAGTTCCTCGTTCCTGCGGCAGCACACATCGCTATGTGTGACACCGCAGGAACGAGGAACCTCACCTTACCTGCAGCCACCGCCAATGAGGAAGGAAGGAGGTGGGCGGAATGTTACGTCCCGCTCATCTCCGCCCCTCCGCTTTGATTGGGCGGCCGCTTAGTGACGTTGCTGTGACGCTGAACGAACCGCCCCCTTAGAAAGGAGGCGGTTCGCCGGTCACAGCGACGTCGCTAGGCAGGTAAGTAGTGTGACGGGTCCACGCGATTTTGTGCACCACGGGCATTGATTTACCCGTGTCGCACAAACGATGGGGGCGGGTACGCACGCTAGCGAGATCGCAGCGTGTAAAGCCCACCTAACCTCTTCAGCTCTATAAAATTACTTTACTTATATTTATTTATTATTCCAAATATAATTATTGTATCTATATTTATAAATATATAGAAAAATATTTAGATGTTGTACTTTGATATCTTTTTGGGTTTTTTTTAAATCATATTTTATTTGATGTCAATAAGCACATATCATCAACAAGAGAACATATTGTTAAATTCAATAAAATATCTCTGGATATTACAATGCTTCTGCTACATCATTTTCTTTTTTCATTGTCACAACAATTTCATCTCCATAGAATTATCTTAACAATAATTTCCTTTAACTTAACAAACTATCATATTTGTTCAATTCAGTTGGTCCTTTGGATGCTCGCTATCTTCAGTGTCCCTAGTGTCCCTGCAGTGTCTTCCAAACAATACCAAGCCGTGTGTTGAAATGCTTTAATTAATTGGGTAATTTCCGTCTGTGTGAAGCTTTGCTCAATAAATATTCTCCACTTTTTGAAAAATCTTTTAGTGGACTTCTCCTTATGTTTCTCCGAATCCAGTTTGTCATACATCATTATTGCTTTTAGTGTATTGATTATTTCAGTATTTCTCGGAGTCTGTCTTACCAGACAATTCCTGAGTAGGCATTTCTTAACTACAAGCAATACTTTGTGAATTATATCGGGAATGTGAGCACTTGCTCCGTCAGTTTCTATAGGGGCTTCTATACAGTGAAACAAACAGGCCTGAGGGGTGACAGGTATAACTACTTTCCAAATTCTTAATATGTATGCCACCGCTTCCTCCCATACTCCCCTCACCTGTGGGCATTCCCATATGCAGTGAAACAGTTTTGCTTTATGGAGTCCGTACTTAGGGCAATAGTCCAAGAAATGCACTGGTGGGCTACTATGTGGTATATTGAAGTCGTATATTGCATTGTGTACTAGCTTGAATTGCATTTCTTTCCATTGTTCGTTTATCATTAATTTCTTAACAGATTCCAACCCGCTCAGAATTTTATCATAGATATCCGGATTGCCCAGAGCCGTCTCCCAGGTTTTAAATATTTGCTCTTTCCAGGGGCCCTGTACTTGGTCTCTCAATCGATGGTATATGATCGAAAGGGATTCATGTCCAGCTCCCTGACCAATCAATATATCAAAATTCCTCTTCTCAGCTTTCCTGACCTCTTTTACCACTGACGTGTAATATCTTGTTGTTTGTAAATATTGTAGGTAATGGTGATTTTCCAAATTAAATTTTCCTGATGCCTCCGCCCAGCTCAGAACTCTCCCCTCCTCTGTTTTCAGTAAATCACCCAACCTCTGTATCCCCCTCTGCCTCCATCCTTGAAATACATTGATGTCTTTTAAAGCTAAGAAATATAGTGAGTATACCTGTACTGTACGAGTGGATCCAGCGGTCCATTAAAATAAGAATGAGTCTTTGTTCCATCACCCACACGAACACCTATCTTTTTTGACTGCGCAAAACTCGCAATCCCTTCTTCCCCAAGGATATAAGTGACATATGTGTCGGTTAGCTTGCTCTTAAAATCTTCATATGTTTTTGATAAAAATCCTTGAGGTGGCTGGTCGGCTAAAATGAAAAATTAGGAATTTCCATATTTTAACATAACTAGAAACAAATGGAACAAAGCTTTAAAAATATAGAAGGTAGCAAAGCATGATGGTGCCTGGGATGGTGATGGCATATATTTTGTGCTCCCCTACCTCCTAGTATCATTTTGAATACACTGCAGACATCTTATAAAGGCTATGCGTGGTTATAAAGAGACGCTTCTTATAACCAGTCTTCCCTCTGCCTTAGAATGAGGAAACTAAGCAGAGCCCCTCCTTCCCCCATTATGAATTCAGAATTCCCAAATAATCTATATGTAAAAGTTATAGAGAGAAAGACGTTTAAATGTGAGGTTCTTAGTGAAGATTTTCATCACAATGTGTGAGCTCATCTACCATGATCAGGCAATCTCATTCAGATAGGACTCGGAGTCGAACCCTACACTGACTTTATAACTGTATAACATGATAATAATCTCTGTAAGTTTCTTTCTGACTGTGTTGGTGAAGAACAACCCTTCCCTATCCATAAGAAGTGTAAGAAAAGACTACTTTTCTAGAGAAGCCATCCCTGTATACCGAGGGTGTGAGAGTGAGAAATCTGCTGTAAGAAAAAGCCAACTGTGCCATTGAGAATATGAGCAAGAGTGAAAGCCGTCCAGAGGAAAACGAAGGGAAGAAAGGGTCCTAATGCACAGTATGAGAGTATGTCTGGAGGCTGAAATGTGGCCTAATTTTTGTGTTTGTTTTTTCCATGTTCCAAACACTGTAAAAGTAATTTTACACGGTACCACAATATTACCCTGTATTGCACATCGTAAAAGTAATTTTGAAAGACTGTTCCTCTTATTAACCCCTTAACGACCCATGACGTACTAGATACGTCATGGATCGTGTGCCGGTAAGCCCCGCCCCCTGCCGCCGGCAGGCGGCGGCGATCCGCGCACATATCAGCTGTTATCAACAGCTGATATGTGTGCCTGCTAGCCGTGGGTGGAATCGCTTCCACCCGCAGCCATTAACCCCTTACATTTCGCTGCCAAAGTCTTGGCAGCGATATGTATATGGGCGCCGCCATGACAGTGACTTACCCCGCCCCCACCGGAAGTCACGTGACATGATCACGTGACTTTCGGCGGTTGCCATGGTAGCAAAGGGTCATGTGATGACGCCTGTAGCTAACATGAGTCACTTCCTCTCAATGCCGGAATACAGCCGGCATTGAAAGTGAAGCAGCAAATCTGCAGTTCTCAGCTCTGTAGCTGAGATCTGCAGATAGTGCAGAGCGATCGGATTGCTGATCGCAATAGCCCCCTAGGGGGACTAGTAAAATAAAAAAACAAAGTAAAAAAAAAGTTTTAAAAAATTTAAAAAAAATAAAAAAAACCTAAAAGTTCAAATCACCCCCCTTTCACCCCATTGAAAATTAAAGGGTTAAAAAAATAAAAAATACACACATATTTGGTATCGCCGCGTTCAGAAATGCCCGATCTATCAAAATATAAAATCAATGAATCTGATCAGTAAACGGCGTAGCGGCAAAAAAATTCCAAACGCCAAAATTACGTTTTTTGGTCGCCGCAAATTTTGCGCAAAATGCAATAACAGGCGATCAAAACGTAGCATCTGCGCAAAAATGGTACTGTTAAGAACGTCAGGTCGAGACGCAAAAAATAAGCCATCACTGAGCCTCAGATCCTGAAAAATGAGAACGCTACGGGTTTTGGAAAATGGCGCAAAACGTGCGCCACGTTTTTTGGACAAGCTTGTGAATTTTTTTTAACCCCTTAGATACAAGTAAACCTATACATGTTTGGTGTCTACAAACTCGCACCGACCTGAGGCATCATACCCACACATTGGTTTTACCATATAGTGAACACGGTGAATAAAATATCCCAAAAACTATTGTACAATCCCACTTTTTTTGCAATTTTTCCGCACTTGGAATTTTTTTGCCGTTTTCCAGTACACTATATGGTAAAACTTATGGTTTCAATTAAAAGTACAACTCGTCCCGCAAAAAACAAGCCCTCATATGGCAAGATTGATGGAAAAATAAAAAAGTTACGCCTCTCGGAAGAAGGGGAGCAAAAAACAAAAACGCAAAAACGGAAAGTGCCCGGGGGCTGAAGGGGTTAAGTAAAGTTACCACTGTTTAATGACTGTCTTGTGAATGCTTTCAAACTGCCCAGAGAAGGTAGTATCCAACCAAGCCCATACAATGGTTCTGTTTACATGCCAGCTATACACCACCCAGCAAACATCCTTTACATAATATGTATACCTATGGAGAGTCATCCCTTACCATTCATCTCTGTTGTCACTATGACAGCATACGCCACTATGTCTCCATATGAAGCATGAAAAGGTGAGAACTCAACCAACATTGCACTATGGAGTGCAGCTGGGTTGTTCTGGATGTTATCGAGTAGACCTATGGAAAGATCTGGAGAAAACATGTTCATTGGACTGAGAATCTGAAAATTAATATTATATATTTGTTTTACTTTAATTTCCTTAAAAACGCACATTTCAAAATAAAGATCGAGTGACTAATCCCTTTAATCCAAGGAGTATTGGGGCTTTTAACATTAGGGACAGGTTACGTGTTGTTCATATATTTACATCGCACGACCTAATACTTCACTCACAGAGATTAGGATTTATTTATATACGAACCAGAAACCTCTTTTAATGAATCTACCTTATATATTAAAAGTGCCTGCTCTGTCAAAACTATATATACTGCACTAAAGCAAAAAAACAATGTCTCCTAAATCACAGAAAATTAATAAATTACAGTTATATTTATATGATATATACCTGAGGAAGGAGATTCCACAGAACCAATTTTTGAGATTGTATTGATAGAAGTTACATTTTTCTTAGTTGTTAAAGAGAAAGGACCCATGTATTTTGTGAAAGACACCAGAGATTGATCCTCAATGATGGTGTCTGTGGTTGGGTCATACTGGATAATATTAAAGCCAGCGATGCCAACCCTGAAGATCAGATGATTAACATAGTTAGTGTTGTCTGTTAAAGGCTTGACAAAATAAAAATGTTTGCATTCATATCATCACCAGCTATAAATTCTTCACTTCAATGTCTTATCATCTATATTAGAGGTTCTTAACCATTGCAAGACATGTGAGACTTGTAGGCAGTAGGGCCTGAATGCAACTCTAATCTCTTCATCTCTATAAAATTACATTACTTATTTTTATTTATTATTCCAAATATAATTATTGTATCTATATTTATACATATATCCACAATCAAACATCAGAAAAAGTCAAACAAAAGTATTTAGATGTTGTACTTTGATGTCTTATAAGGCTACGAAATTTAGTGAGTATACCTGTATTGTAACTGAGGATCCAGTGGTCCATTAAAATAAGAATGAGTCTTTGTTCCATCACCCACACGAACACCTATCTTTTTTGACTGGTCAAAACTGGCGATCGCTTCTTCCCCAAGGATGTAGGTGACATATGTATCGGTTAGCTTGTTCTTAAAATCATCGTATGTTTTTGATAAAATTCCCTGAGGTGGCTCGTCGGCTAAAATGAAAAATTAGGAGTTGACATTTTTTACCATGACAAGGAACAAGAACTCTTATAACATAGAAGGTAGCAAACTATGATGGTGCATGTGGTGGTGATATATAATTTGTGCTCCCCTACCTCCTGGTACCATTCTGAATACACTGCAGAGATCTTATAAAGGCTGTGTTGGTGCAGAACAACTCTTGCCCACTCATAATGAGTCTAAAAAAAGACTGCTCTTCTAGAGAAGCTGTCCCTGAAGGCCGAGGGTGTGAGAATGAGACATCTGCTGTAAGAAAAAGCCAGCTGTGACATGGGGTATATTGGCAAGAGTGAGAGCCGTCCATTGGAAAACAAGGGAAGAAAGAGTTCTAATGTAGAGTATGAGATCAAGTCTGGAGGCTGAAATGTGGCATGATTTTTGTTTGTTTTTTCCATATTCCAAAAACTTTAAGGAGCACTTTGCACACTACGACATTGCAAGCCGATGCTGTGATGCCGTGCGTGATAGTCCCCGCCTCCCGTCGCAGCTGCGATATCATTGTGATAGCTGCCGTAGCGAACATTATCGCTACGGCAGCTTCACATGCACTCACCTGCCCTGCGACGTCGCTCTGGCCGGCGAACCGCCTCCTTATTAAGGGGGCGGGTCATGCGGCGTCATAGTGACGTCACAGGGCAGGCGGCCAATAGAAGCGGAGGGGCGGAGATGAGCGGGACGTAAACATCCTGCCCACCTCCTTCCTTCCGCATAGCCGGCGTGAGCCTCAGGACGCAGGTAGGAGATGTTCCTCTCTCCTGCAGCTTCATACACAGCGATGTGTGCTGCCGCAGGAACGAGGAACAACATCGTAACATCGGTATTTCCCAATTCATGGAAATGACCGAGGCTACACCAATGATGCGATTACGACGCTTTTGCGCTCGTTAATCGTATCATAAAGGATTTACACACTACGATATCACCTGCGATGCCGGATGTGCGTCACTTTCAATTTGACCCCACCGACATCACACCTGTGATGTCGTAGTGTGCAAAGTGCCCCTAAAAGTAATGTTTAAAGGCTGGGCCTCTTATTGAGTAAAATTACCACTGTTCAATGACTGTCTTGTGAATGCTTTCAAACTGCCTGGAGAAGAGTCTACAACCAAGCCCATGCTATGGTTCTGTTTACACTGCAGTTATACCCACCCAGCAAACATCCTTTACATAATTTATATGCCTACAGGAGAGAGTCATCCCTTACCATTCATCTCTGTTGTCACTATGACAGCATACGCCACTATGTCTCCATATGAAGCATGAAAAGGTGAGAACTCAACATACATTGCACTGCGGAGTATGTTCTCACGTAGACCTATGGAAAGATCTGGATAAAACATGTTTATTGGACTGAGACTCTGTAAATTAACATAGTATTATATTATTTGCTTTAATTTAATCTCCTTAAAGACTGATCAAATTTTCGCTTTAGAGGGGTTTACAGTAAAAATACATTGATCATCCATCCACAGAACGCAGTGGATAGTAACATCTACCTTGGGTTCCCAAGGGTCACTAGATTGGGGTTTCTGAGTGCCCCATACGTCCTCCCTGCAGTTGTAATGAGAGAGGCTTCTAGTTGAATGGTGGTCGTACGAGCTGCTATTGCAATTTAAAGTCTATAGGGCCGATGCAAACATCCAAGTACAATGTTTGGTAGTTTATGTCAGTCCCATAGACCCGTGGGTGGTTGAATATCTGCAAATACTCTTGGGAAAAAAAATGCAAAACCTTCTTTTGTGATGCATTGTACAATCAATACAAATAATTCTTCATGAATAAGAAGTATAAATAATTCAGTAAAATGTTGCATGTAAGAATTGTTAAATTCTCACATGTAAGAAATTTGGTTACAAGCTCAAGCACCACAATAATTACCTAATGTCCTGCCATAATAAGAGTTTTGAGTTTATATTATAGGGGTTGGCCACTTTATCTTTATCTTAACAGATTTATGGGAGACATCATTTTTTTGTAAATTTGCTATTATAGACATGTAACAGGTTTGCACTTTTTACTGGAGCTTCCCTCACAAATTGCATAGCCCTCCTGTCCATACAATAGTTGCTGGTGGAGGAGTGTGTTACCAGAACAGTCCAACAGCCTCCTGAAAATGAAATGAAATTTTCCATTGTAAGTGTTCTGCTATAGAACTGGGCTAATGGATTGATCTGGTCACACATTCCTCTATTGTATGGACAGGTGTAATGAAAGCTGCACTAGCAAGTGGAAGAGACAAACCTGCCATACCTACATAATAGTAAATTTAAAACAAAGATAAAGTGGCCAACCCTTTTAATCCAATTAGTAATGGGGTCTTAAAACATTAGGTATAGATTATCAAAGGCTTAGATCGCATGACCCACCTAATACTCTTAACACAGATATTAGAACTTATTTATACATGAACCAGAAAACTCTTTTAATGAGTGTACATTAAATATTAAAAGTGCCTGCTCTATCAATACAATATCTACTGCAGTAAAGCAAAAAAACAATGCATCCTAAATCACAGAAAATGAACAAATTACAGTTATATTCATATGTGATATACCTGAGGAAGAAGATTCCACAGAGCCAATTTTTGAGATTGTATTGATAGAAGTTACATTTGTCTTAGTTGTTAAAGAGAAAGGACCCATGTATTTTGTGAAAGACACTAGAGATTGATCTTCAATGATGATGTCTGTGGTTGGGTCAAACTGGATAATATTAAAACCAGCGATGCCAACCCTGAAAATCGGAAGATAATTATTGTAGTTAATGTGGTCCGCTAAAGGTCTTACAAACTAAAAATGCTCTTCACATTCATAGCTAGAGGTCCTTCACCCCAATGCATCATCTGCAATAGCGGTTATCAAATATTACAAGCCAAGTGTTGCCGTCTTCTAGATCCCCAGGCAGCAGGGCCTGAACTGAACATATGAATCGCTCTACAATTATTATACCTATTTTTTGGTGGGCAATGTAAGGTGTAGTGAAAGTTCCCCAGACTGTGTGGTGCCTATCTCCCCTCTGTTTCCCACCCTCCTCCCTTGCCTGGTATACTATAAGTTCCTGGTCCTGGGTCCCGGTGGCTTGTGGGGGGAAGGGGGCGTCCCTTTTGAGCCTCCTCCCTGGCCCTGTAGCCAATTGGGTGCTGGTTTAGCACCATATACAGTATATAACCTCTTATCCCCTGGGACATCCTCTTCCCCCCATGGTTTTGGGAACCAGTGGCATGATCTACCACCCTCTCCCCCTTGTAAATGTTGGTAAATATATGTGATATGTTATTTAGACTTATTTCTTGTTTGTTATCAGTTACTGCAAGTAAGGAGTTCAAGTCACAGCAGCATTTAAAAAAATGGAAAATGGTGAGAGAGTGGAGATCCATGCCGTCCTCTTGAGCGTTGTAATCCCTTCTTATGATAGTGATCTAGTTTTGTTCACAAGTGTGTTGTTTCAATAAGTTTGAGTAAAGCTGTGACCAATATTGTCACGCTCCCCGGGTCCCCTGCCCTGCTCCCCGGCTCACCTGCCACGCTCCTCGGCTCCCCTGCCTCGCTCCCCGGTTCTTCGGTCCGGTCTCCGCCGCTCCCCGCTCTCCAGCCTCCATTGCCTGCGCTTCCCAGGCGTCCTGGTCCCCGCTCCCGGCGCCCGTCGGCTTCTCAGCCCCAGCCCGGCTCTGCTGCTTCCTCCTCACAGCTTCCTGCTCTGGCTTCTGGCACGCGGGCCGCGCGCATGCGCATTAGGGCGCGCGCGCGGTCATTGACCCTTTCTTAAAGGGCCAGCGTCCACTGACAGGAAATGATGCACACAGGTACAGGGTATAAAGGGGTTTAGTGTCCAAGTGGGCGGGGCCTGTTCTTCGTGTTTCCCAAGCTAGGAGTCAGGTCTCCTTGTGTTCCTGTGAGATACTCACCTCTCTCTCTTCTAGAGCCGATCCTGCCTTGCCATCCGGTCCTGCCGAATCCCGCACCCCGAACGCTGCCTATCTGCCATCCTGACAGTCCGTACCATCTCTGATCCCTGTGGTGACCCGTCATCTCGCTCCAACGGTTCCGGACTCCGCCTGACATCATCTCGGCTTCCGAACCTGAGCTCCGTCACCCGGACTACCATCAGTGACTCCGTGGTCCCAGGGACTTCTCCATTATACTCTTGTGCACGGACTCTCCTGCTACCTGTAGTGCTCCAGCTACCGGACCCCTTACCATCATCAAGGAGTTCGGCCCAGTGGATCCACCTCCTGGGTCTGCCCGTCCACCTGGCCCTAACAGTAAGAACAGGCCATGGATCCCGCTGAAGCACTAGCGGCCTTGCAGGAGGAACTCCAACGCCAGCGTGAGACCCAGACCCGCATGCTGAACTTCATGACTTCGGTGGACGCCCGCCTGAACACGCTACAAGCGTCAATTACATCTTCAGCATCTCGGGCTTCCACTAGCCAATCCACGGCTCCAGCCCCCGTGGCAGCCTCTTCGGATGCTTCCAGACTTCGTTTGGCCTCACCACCCCGGTACGCCGGAGATCCCAAGACCTGCAGGGGTTTCATAAACCAATGCTCCCTCCATTTCACGCAGCTGCCGCATTTGTTTGCCTCCGACCAAGCCAAGGTCGCGTTCATCATGTCCCATCTGGAGGGTGAGGCACTGGCGTGGATGAACCCCTTGTGGGAAAAGGAGGATCCTGTGACCACAAACATCCAGGAGTTCCTGCAGGCATTTCGTGGCACCTTTGACGAGCCCGGACGCGCCTCCGCGTCTGCCTCATCTCTTCTCCGGTTACGTCAGGGGACTCTGACGGTGGGTCAATACGCCATCCGTTTTCGCACCTTGGCTTCGGAACTCGGGTGGAACAACGAGGCTCTAACCGCCGCCTTCTGGGAAGGACTCTCGGGTCGAATTAAAGATGAGCTGGCTGGCCGTGACGTACCGTCCACCCTGGATGCCCTGATTACCCTAGCGACTCGAGTGGACATTCGCTTTCAGGAGCGATCCAAAGAAGTGTCCCGTGAGAGACGTCCGGTACGGCATTCCTCTCCTCCGCAGAAGCCCGCCGTACTTCAGTCAACGGCATCTGGTGTCTCCGTCCACGAGCCCATGCAGATCGACCGTGTGCGGCAGTCTGAACAACGCCGAGCAGAGCGGCTCGCCAAGGGCCTCTGCTTCTACTGCGGAGAGGGCACACACCTGCTACGCTCCTGTCCAGAAAGGCCGGGAAACTCCAAAGCCTAGGGTTGGTAGGAGAGGCCACCCTAGGTGCTGGGACTCTCTCAGACCCGGTTATGTGGACTGTACAAGTGACAACGGGAGAGACGCGGTTCACGGCTGAGGCGTACCTCGATTCTGGGGCAGCAGGCAATTTCATCCAGCAAGCCACGGTGGACAAGTACCAGGTGCCTGTTACTCCACTCGACAAACCCCTCGTGATTGCCTCTGTGGATGGGAGACCCCTCTCTGACACCATCTCATGGATCACCAAGCCGGTCGAACTGCGTATCGGTGCCCTGCACACCGAGACCATCGCTCTCTACGTCCTTCCACACATGTCCCATCAAATCCTGCTGGGACTTCCCTGGTTACGGACACACGAGCCATCAGTCAGCTGGGGCACTGGTGAAATCACCCGATGGGGCTCTTCTTGCCATGAAAACTGTCTGAAGACCATACAACCCATCCGACGACCTCCGGTTCCAGAGTCCCTACCGGGACTGCCCTCGGCCTATTGGTCCTTCGCGGATGTCTTCGATAAAAAGGAATCAGAGGTACTTCCGCCACATCATCCATACGATTGTGCCATTGACCTGCTCCCGGGAACTACACCTCCTCGAGGACGGATATATCCGCTGTCTCCAGCCGAGACAAGGGCCATGTCTACCTACATCACAGAGAGCCTGGCAAGGGGATTCATTCGGAGATCCTCCTCTCCTGCTGGAGCAGGCTTCTTCTTCGTTAAGAAGAAAGAAGGCGACTTACGCCCATGCATAGACTACCGGGGATTGAACCAAATCACCGTGAAAAACAAGTATCCCCTGCCGCTCATCCCCGAATTGTTTGATCGGCTTAGAGGAGCTCGTGTGTTCACCAAGTTGGATCTTCGGGGTGCCTACAACCTGGTCCGCATCCGCTCTGGGGACGAATGGAAGACCGCGTTCAATACTCGCGATGGGCACTATGAATACTGCGTGATGCCCTTCGGCCTGTGTAACGCACCAGCAGTCTTTCAAGAATTGGTGAACGACGTTTTCCGGGACCTTCTCTACGTCTGTGTGGTGGTGTATCTGGATGATATCCTTGTCTTCTCTCCGGACCTCCAGACCCACAGAGAGAACGTGCAGCTGGTTCTACAAAGACTGAGAGAGAATCGTCTGTACGCCAAGTACGAGAAGTGTGTCTTTGAGCAGTCTTCTCTCCCCTTCCTGGGTTACATCATCTCCGATACCGGACTGCAGATGGATCCAAAGAAGGTCTCTTCCATTCTCAACTGGCCTCCTCCTTCTGGACTGAAGGCAATCCAACGTTTTCTGGGATTCGCCAACTACTACCGCCAGTTCATCCCTCACTTCTCTGCTCTGTCTGCTCCTCTCTCCGCCTTGACCAAGAAGGGGGCTAATCCAAAGGACTGGTCACCTGCGGCCGACGCCGCGTTTGGCTCTCTGAAGCGGGCATTTGCCTCCTCTCCTGTACTCCACCGTCCGGAGTTAAACCGCCAGTTCACCTTGGAGGTGGATGCCTCCTCCTCGGGAGCCGGAGCAGTGCTCATGCAGAAGTCTTCCTCCGGGAAGATGGTGACTTGCGGTTTTTTCTCCAAGAGCTTCTCAGCGCCTGAACGCAACTACACCATCGGTGACCGAGAACTATTGGCAGTCAAACTGGCTCTGGAGGAATGGCGCTACCTTCTGGAAGGAGCAGTGTACCCCGTTATTATTTACACGGACCACAAGAACCTGGAATACCTGCGGTCTGCTCAGCGACTGAACCCACGGCAAGCCAAGTGGTCCTTGTTCTTTGCCAGATTCGATTTCCAGCTCCATTTCCGACCCGCGGACAAGAATGTATGCGCTGATGCCTTGTCCAGGTCTTTCATGCCCATGGAGCAGGAGGAGGAGACATCTCAACCCATCATCTGTCCTAGTAAAATCATTCCGGTGGCTCCTGTCACCCTGGCCCAGATACCGCCCGGGAAGACCTATGTCTCTGAGACTGACAGGAAAAAAGTGTTACACTGGGGCCATGCCTCGAAAACAGCCGGTCATGCTGGTCAGAAGAGAACATGGAGTGCGATTGTACGTCATTACTGGTGGCCATCCCTTCGCACGGACGTCGCTTCTTTTGTCTCTGCCTGCTCCTCTTGTGCCAGGAACAAGACGCCCAAACACCTGCCATATGGCCGTCTTCTGCCTCTGCCTATACCCTCAGTTCCGTGGCAACACATTGCGATGGACTTTATTACGGACTTGCCATTGTCCTCCGGACACACAGTCATATGGGTCGTGGTGGATCGATTCTCTAAAATGGCTCATTTCGTCCCTATGACTGGACTGCCCTCTGCCCAAGAACTCGCGGACGCCTATATACAACACATCTTCCGCTTGCATGGCTTTCCATCACACATTGTGTCCGACAGAGGAACTCAGTTCACCTCCCGCTTCTGGAGGGCTCTCTGCAAACATCTGGGAGTGACTCTGGACTTTTCTTCAGCTTACCATCCTCAGTCGAACGGCCAAGTGGAACGGGTCAATCAGATCTTGACCTCCTTCTTACGTCACTACGTCAACGCCCATCATGACGACTGGTCCACGCTTCTTCCTTGGGCTGAATTCTCCCATAACCACCACGTCAGTGAGTCCTCCTCCAGCTCTCCCTTCCATGTCGTTTACGGACTTCAGCCTTCCGTCCCTTTACCTGTATCCTCTTCCTCGGATGTTCCTGCTGCTGATGCTGTAGTCCGTGACTTTTCTACGATTTGGGACTCTGTCAAGACGTCCCTTGAACGTGCTTCCCTGCGGATGAAGAGACACGCGGACAAGAGACGTCTGGACCCTCCGTGTTTCTCTCCTGGAGATCTCATCTGGCTTGCCTCCAAGTACGTCCGATTGAAGCTACCATCCTACAAGCTGGGTCCTCGCTACATCGGGCCGTATAAAGTCCTCAGCAAGATCAATGAGGTCTCCTACAAGCTACAGCTCCCGGCCACGATGAGGATACCCAACTCCTTCCACGTCTCCCTGCTCAAGCCGGTTGGCCTTGGTCCCTTCTCCGCTGCTGCCAGTTCGGCTCCTCCTCCTATTGCCGATGACGACATCTATGCGGTAAGGGATATCGTGGCCATGAAGACCGTACGGGGTCGACAGTTCTTCCTGGTGGACTGGGCAGGGTATGGTCCTGAGGATAGGTCCTGGGAGCCTCGGGAGAATGTGGGCACTCCTCTGATCCGTGCCTTCCTGTCCCGGTTGCGGGGAGGGGGGCGTGGGGGGGGGGTACTGTCACGCTCCACGGGTCCCCTGCCCTGCTCCCCGGCTCACCTGCCACGCTCCTCGGCTCCCCTGCCTCGCTCCCCGGTTCTTCGGTCCGGTCTCCGCCGCTCCCCGCTCTCCAGCCTCCATTGCCTGCGCTTCCCAGGCGTCCTGGTCCCCGCTCCCGGCGCCCGTCGGCTTCTCAGCCCCAGCCCGGCTCTGCTGCTTCCTCCTCACAGCTTCCTGCTCTGGCTTCTGGCACCCGGGCCGCGCGCATGCGCATTAGGGCGCGCGCGCGGTCATTGACCCTTTCTTAAAGGGCCAGCGTCCACTGACAGGAAATGATGCACACAGGTACAGGGTATAAAGGGGTTTAGTGTCCAAGTGGGCGGGGCCTGTTCTTCGTGTTTCCCAAGCTAGGAGTCAGGTCTCCTTGTGTTCCTGTGAGATACTCACCTCTCTCTCTTCTAGAGCCGATCCTGCCTTGCCATCCGGTCCTGCCGAATCCCGCACCCCGAACGCTGCCTATCTGCCATCCTGACAGTCCGTACCATCTCTGATCCCTGTGGTGACCCGTCATCTCGCTCCAACGGTTCCGGACTCCGCCTGACATCATCTCGGCTTCCGAACCTGAGCTCCGTCACCCGGACTACCATCAGTGACTCCGTGGTCCCAGGGACTTCTCCATTATACTCTTGTGCACGGACTCTCCTGCTACCTGTAGTGCTCCAGCTACCGGACCCCTTACCATCATCAAGGAGTTCGGCCCAGTGGATCCACCTCCTGGGTCTGCCCGTCCACCTGGCCCTAACAAATATCCATCCAAGCTATGGTGCGTTTGTCTTGTTTTTGCGTTGTGTGGCAAGGGGTTGGTTGGTGGTCATGTGCGCAGTCTTTTATATATACAGAACTTCATAAAAACCGGTCAACAGAACACTATAGATAAAAATATCTACATCTCATTCCCTGTTATCCTTAATGTTAAATAGTCAGCGTACCTGTACTGTAACTGGGGATCCAGTGGTCCATTTAAATAAGAATGAGTCTTTGTTCCATCACCCACACGAACACCTATCTTTGCTGACTGCACAAAATTCGCGATCTGTTCTTCTCCAAGGATGTAGGTGACATATGTGTTAGTTAACTTGTTCTTAAAATCATCATACGTTTTTGATAAAATTCCCTGAGGTGGCTCGTCAGCTAAAATGAAAAATTAGAAGTTTACAATTTTTAATATAACTAGGAACAAAAGGAACAAGAGCTGTTATAACATAGAAGGTAGCAAACCATGATGGCGCACGTGATAGTTCATGTGACCGGTTATCTTAAAAGATAAATTAATTTTTTATTTTTTTTTAACATTGTGTGTGCTTTATTAATTGTGTTATTTATTGTGTTTCCTTACCATTTTTAATACCTAGCCTACAGAGATCTCTAGAGATGCACTTTACAATTTGTTAAACAATTTCTCATGTATGACTGTACGCCATATGTCAATGTAAACGGATGTTTGCACACAACGTAAGTAAAGTAGGAGGAATTTTGACTCCACCTTGTTTTTCTGAAATGATTGTGCAAAGAAAAAAAAATACATTTTTCAAATACATATCCAATTTTAGTAGCAAATATGCTATACTCAGGTTTTATAACTGGAAAATCAGCTCCTCAATTTTTATGTTTGCTTGTTTTAAAAAGGCGATACATGTAGCTCCTATCAATCTAAAATACTTCTATGGTCAAACCAAGGATAATTGTCTGAGTGTTACAGTGTACGGCTCTGACGAGCAATACTTTTGAATACAAATTTGGAGATGGAAGGATCAAAACTTTTAGCATACACGGCATAATAATGTTTAGTGGTAGGGTTCACTGAAATAATAGCAATTCTGTCATTGATGATTGGTTTCTGTTCTTACCTATATATAGGTATATATATATATATATATATGTATATATATATACAGTTAGGTCCAGAAATATTTGGACAGTGACACAATTTTGGCGAGTTGGGCTCTGCATGCCACCACATTGGATTTGAAATGAAATCTCTACAACAGAATTCAAGTGCAGATTGTAACGTTTAATTTGAAGGTTTGAACAAAAATATCTGATAGAAATTGTAGGAATTGTCACATTTCTTTACAAACACTCCACATTTTAGGAGGTCAAAAGTAATTGGACAAATAAACCAAACCCAAAAAAAAAATTTTTATTTTCAATATTTTGTTGCGAATCATTTGGAGGCAATCACTGCCTTAAGTCTGGAACCCATGGACATCACCAAACGCTGGGTTTCCTCCTTCTTAATGCTTTGCCAGGCCTTTACAGCCGCAGCCTTCAGGTCTTGCTTGTTTGTGGGTCTTTCCGTCTTAAGTCTGGATTTGAGCAAGTGAAATGCATGCTCAATTGGGTTAAGATCTGGTGATTGACTTGGCCATTGCAGAATGTTCCACTTTTTTGCACTCATGAACTCCTGGGTAGCTTTGGCTGTATGCTTGGGGTCATTGTCTATCTGTACTATGAAGCGCCGTCCGATCAACTTTGCGGCATTTGGCTGAATCTGGGCTGAAAGTATATCCCGGTACACTTCAGAATTCATCCGGCTACTCTTGTCTGCTGTTATGTCATCAATAAACACAAGTGACTCAGTGCGATTGAAAGCCATGCATGCCCATGCCATCACGTTGCCTCCACCATGTTTTACAGAGGATGTGGTGTGCCTTGGATCATGTGCCGTTCCCTTTCTTCTCCAAACTTTTTTCTTCCCATCATTCTGGTACAGGTTGATCTTGGTCTCATCTGTCCATAGAATACTTTTCCAGAACTGAGCTGGCTTCATGAGGTGTTTTTCAGCAAATTTAACTCTGGCCTGTCTATTTTTGGAATAGATGAATGGTTTGCATCTAGATGTGAACCCTTTGTATTTAGTTTCATGGCGTCTTCTCTTTACTGTTGACTTAGAGACAGATACACCTACTTCACTGAGAGTGTTCTGGACTTCAGTTGATGTTGTGAATGGGTTCTTCTTCACCAAAGAAAGTATGCGGCGATCATCCACCACTGTTGTCATCCGTGGACGCCCAGGCCTTTTTGAGTTCCCAAGCTCACCAGTCAATTCCTTTTTTCTCAGAATGTACCCGACTGTTGATTTTGCTACTCCAAGCATGTCTGCTATCTCTCTGATGGATTTTTTCTTTTTTTTCAGCCTCAGGATGTTCTGCTTCACCTCAATTGAGAGTTCCTTAGACCGCATGTTGTCTGGTCACAGCAACAGCTTCCAAATGCAAAACCACACACCTGTAATCAACCCCAGACCTTTTAACTACTTCATTGATTACAGGTTAACGGGGGAGACGCCTTCAGAGTTAATTGCAGCCCTTAGAGTCCCTTGTCCAATTACTTTTGGTCCCTTGAAAAAGAGGAGGCTATGCATTACAGAGCTATGATTCCTAAACCCTTTCTCCGATTTGGATGTGAAAAATCTCATATTGCAGCTGGGAGTGTGCACTTTCAGCCCATATTATATATATAATTGTATTTCTGAACATGTTTTTCTAAACAGCTAAAATAACAAAACTTGTGTCACTGTCCAAATATTTCTGGACCTAACTGTATGTAGATACATATATATAGATAGATGTAGATATATAGATATATATATATACATATAGTATATATATATATATATATATATATATATAGTGATTATATTCTTTGAGCTATTACAATTCTGATCACGTTTTAATAAACATATATCAAGTTGTTATAAGGACTTTTTTTGGACAGGATGAGCTGACATTTTCATTCATATCTTTATGGTGTAATAATTAATTTTTGATTGCTTTTATTTGTATTCTTGCTGTTTTGGGAGGGGTGAGCGAAAAGGGTTGTTTTATGCTGGGACAGGCATTAATTCTTAATGGTACCATTTTCACATACGTTTGAATTTGATGTTTATATTCACGTTAACGAGAGAATAGTTCATGTGTGACTATTCTGGGTAGTGGAAGCCATGACCACCCATAAGGGGTGGAGGAAAAGAATTTCCTAGGGAATAAGATGCCCTCTAGTGGGTTAGATCTTGGGAAATGACTAAAGACTTGCTGAGGCTTCTCAGTGAGAGGGAGACAGAGCCGGTTTGAGGGCAAAGAGAGCCATGACCGCAAATGGAGAATGAAGTGGGCGGCACGGTGGCTCAGTGGTTAGCACTGCAGTCTTGTGGCGGCTCAGTGGTTAGCACTGCAGTCTTGCAGCGCTGGGGTCCTGGGATCAAATCCTACCAAGGACACCATCTGCAAGGAGTTTGTATGTTCTCCCCGTGTTTGCGTGGGTTTTCTCTGGTTTCCTCCCACACTCCTAAGACATACAGATAGTGACTCTAGATTGTGAGCCCCAATGGGGACAGTGTTGCCAATGTATGTAAAGCGCTGTGGAATTAATAGCGCTATATAAATGAATAAAATTATTATTATTAAGTGTGTTTCCAAAAATGGGGTTTCATGCTGCCATTGGAGGTGCTGATATAATAAAATTACTGATGTACAGTATATACTACACAGGAGGTCTAAGACTGAGGAAGAATTTCTTTGAGTTAGCGATACTGCCACTGTGACAGCTTAGCCTGGGGGTATGACGGTAAGAAAACTGCTTATAGAAAAAAAGAGCATTTTTTTGAGTACGTGGACAAGGGTAAGAGCCATCTGGAGGTGGACTGAAGGAGGATGGAGTCCTGACACAGCGCTTGAGAGAAATTATGGAGGACAGAATTGTGAGTTTGTATATTGCAGGTTGCACAAACTATAAATATGTCAAGTACCGTTTAAAAGACCGTGCCTCCTATTAAGTAAAATTACAAAAATCTATATTGTAAAATACCCTGGGAACAGGGAAAGATAGAAAGAGACAAACATGGCGCTGAGTGTAGTGAGTTTTTTATATCGAGGTGTTGAAATAGTAGGAACTATAAATCTATATTGTGCATGCTTCCTTTCTGCCTGAAGAGTGGAGTCACCAGCCAGAGCCAAGTTATATGTCTGTGTAAATGGCCACTATTCATCATCCGGTGCACCATTGACGCTAAAGATTCATCTCTTACCATTCATCTCTGTTGTCACTATGACCGCATACGCCACTATGTCTCCATATGAAGCGTGAAAAGGTGAGAACTCGACGTACAGTGTACTACGAAGTACAGATGGACTTTTCTGGATGTTGCTAATGGGCAAACCTATATGTTATGAGCAAAACATGTTAATTAGACTGAGAATCTGAAAATTAACATAGCATTATATTTTTAGATAATTTATTTTATGCAAATTCCTTAACGACAGAGCTACAGTAATTTTGCCCTAAAATAGTTTAGCACCTATCCACAAATGTGCCTTGAGACTGCCATGATCAGTAGATTGAGGGTTCTGAGTGTACTGTGCTCACTCACTGCAATCATCGTATTGAAGGGGGTTTCAAATGGACAGGTGGTTGGTTAAGAACATAGTCACGTAATTCAATTTGATGCTGATGAAACCTCAAACAAGTAGATTGTTTAACTGTTCATTATAATCGGGCACAAAGTTTTACAACCAGGATAACAACCAATCATTTCATAGTTGAATAAAAAAAAAACACAATGTTAGAAAAAATACCGTGAAATCACCCGCAAGGATGGGCATGTAGTCAATTAAATTACTCCTGCATGGATAGAATTGTCTGCCTTGACATTAAGGGCGGCTTTGCACGTTGCGACATCGCACGTGCGATGTCGGTGGGGTCAAATCGAAAGTGACGCATATCCGGCGTCACTTTCGACATCGTACTGTGTAAATGCTAGATGATACGATGAACGAGCGCAAAAACGTCGTTATCGTATCATCGTTGCATTCACCGACATTTCCATAATGCCGGTGCCGCGACAGGTACGATGTTGTTCCTCGTTCCTGCGTCAGCACACATCGCTGTGTATGAAGCCGCAGGAGCGAGGAACATCTCCTTACCTGCCACCGGCGACTATGCGGAAGGACGGAGGTGGGCGGGATGTTTACATCCTGCTCATCTCCGCCCCTCCGCCGCTATTGGCCGCCTGCCGTGTGACGTCGCTATGACGCCGCACGACCCGCCCCCTTAGGAAGGAGGCGGGTCGCCGGCCAGAACGACGGTCGCAGGGCAGGTGAGTGCATGTGAAGCTGGCGTAGCGATAATTTTCGATACGCCAGCTATCACACGATATCGTACCTGCGACGGGGGCGTGGACTATCACGTGCGACATCGCAGCATCGGCTTGCGATGTCGCAACGTTCAAAGCCCGCCTAAGAGAAAGTAAACAAGATATCAGCTAAGGAAGAGAGGGGATGAGAGCAATCCATGCAAGGAAGGTCGGATACTTTAAGCCAAGACATACAGTATATACTCCATTACCGTGCCACTCTCAAATCCAGTTAAAAAGGGGGTTCCTACTAGTATTTAATTTCCCAAACCACTTAAGCCCATGTTAAAAGAATTACATTAAATGGAATTTATCTATGGGTCATCTACAGTCCTTGTCGATCTTATATATTTGCCCGCAGTTCTACTAATTTGTTCCTGTCAGCCCAATAAACAGGTGAGTGGTTGACTATTTGGAAATGCACTAGAAAAACACTAAAACCTCTTTGTACGATGCACATTGTATAGCTTATGATTATAAGTCAGGCTGCTTGTTTGTCTATAAATATAATTCTCAATGATTATGAGAATGAGGAGCTGAAAGCATACAAATGTATAAAAAAACATTATATTTTCTAAGTTTTCTATTAAATCTTTTTAGGTACTAAATCTTTCACCCTAATATACTATTTTTTGTTTGTTTATTTCATCTAGGTGGCTTCATCCTCACCATATTTCACCAGGTATGTGTAATGATATTGAAGTTAGAAGTGATATTGATCTTTTTTGATTTTTCTCTAAATAATTAAAATAATTCAATTAAACGCTCCTTCTCCGCGGATGAGTAGTCTTTCACATTCCAAACTAGGGCTGCACGGTGGCTCAGTGGTTAGCACTGCAGTTTTGCAGCGCTGGGGTCCTGGGTTCAAATCCCACCAAGGACAACATCTACAAAGAGTTTGTATGTTCTCCTCGTATTTGCGTGGGTTTCCTCCTGAGTACTCCGGTTTCCCCCCACACTCCAAAGACATACTGATGGCGAATTTAGATTGTGAGCCCCAATGGGGACAGTGATGCCAATGTATGTAAAGCACTGTGGAACTAATGGCGCTATAAAAATGAATAAATATTATTTTATTATTATTATAAACTAGTAAGAAAACCTCTCACTGTATTGGTCATTTAGAGGTGTCGAGAAAACTCCCTTACAGGTGGTACTTTACCCCATATAAAATCAATTAAATATCCCCCCAAAGCTCCCCCTTGTGCTGGTGATGCTACAGAAAAGTGAGCACACTACTTCATATCTGGTGGACATGCTCGCGTATTCAGGCATACTGGGCTCAGATCCACTCTCTGTTCCAAGTCCTCATACACATAGATGCCCCTTCTTGGCCAGTGACAGCCCTCTTATCTTTGAAGTTGGATAAAATCCCCTTGGATGATGCTCTGATTACCTCTCATGTCCTCTCAATAGCTATATCGGGGATTGCTTCTAATTGGCAGTCCGCCAAGCTGTTTTCTATTAAAAAAAATTTTGGTAACCTTCACAACAATTGTGTTATGGAACACATGATTGCTAGTCGCATGCGTAGACTGGATTCCTTTAAATCTCAGTGTCCCAAATGGTTCCAATATTCTAACTATTTGTGTGATTAGTCTTGATGGGTTAGGTCTTGTAGGATAGAAGTGTAGTACTTTACTTTGCGAACAAATCTTGATGAGGTGATGAAAACAAGTGTATTTTCTTAAGATAAGTTCTTTTAACCTGGTACCTCCTTCTGCCCCTTTTTCTATCCCGTCCCTTTTTATCTCCATGTCTTCCCCATATTCCTACCCCAGTTATTGACATGTTAACGAGTTTCACTTCGTGTATGCTTTGTTTTTGGCTGTATCATTGCTCAGGAACTCATTTATTTCTTTGTATTACTGTTGTCATACTTGGTTTAAAATTCAACTAAATATATATTAAAAAAACTAAATTAAATGAAACTGAAAAATAACTTACTGGTGGTGACTTTGTGGCAGCAGTTGGTTGATTCATCCCCAAAGTGTATTACATACTGATTACCAGATGAAAAGCTCATGAGTGATGTGTTATTCAAGCTGTTATCAGATGCCTGAATGGCATTTCCATCTATATCCGTTATCTTCTTCAGGAAGAATCCCGCCCACAATCCACTAACTGTTATCTGTGAGTTGGAAATCCTGATGCTGATTGATTTGCATTGAAGTTTTTCTGTAATAAATAAGGTGAAAACTAAGCAGATCGCCAACCACAAAAGGAATCTCTAGAGTTTCTAAAATGGGGCTGGTGCAGTTCCCTGTAGCCTAAACTAGCAGGTCCCCAAACAAATGAATTTTACACCTGAACATATGCCTCTATTATTATTATTATTATTATTATATTTATTATTACTATCATTATTATTTTAAGACCCCATTTAAAGGGGTTGGTCATTACTGATCATCTCCTTCTTAACTGCTAAATTGCCCCACAAAAAACTACTGTCGCGGGTCGGGAGGACGCCGCCGCTGCGCGCTCGCTAACGCTTGGGTCCGGCACTGCTGCGGCTGCTGCTCGGTGGCTCGAGCGGTGGGCTGGATCCGGCGACTCGAGCGGCGCTCCTTGTCCGTGAGTGAAAAGGGTGGTTGGTTTGGGGGATTTAGTCCGTGACGCCACCCACGGGTCGTGGTGAAGATGGGCACCACTGCTGCTGGTGACGGGGATGCCGGGAGCGATGGTAGAGAGCAGCTGGGATGTTATTTTCCCCCTCCGTGGGTAGGGGTCGGTGGTCCCGGGGCCCAGTTACGTGACGGGGAGGCTGGGTTGGTGTGGTGCAGGGTTGCAGGGACAGCGCGGCGCGGTGCCGGATGGCACGGGTGTACTCACTCAGTAAGAGATGCACAAAGTCCTCGGTAAACCAAACGGCTGGATGGACGGGTCCCGCAGCCGGCTGCAGTGTCCCTCCCCGGACAGGTGATGGCGGCTGTCTTTCCCTGCACCTTGATGTACTTGATTGACTACTATGGATCCCCAATGGTAGTCTGCTCCCCGGTGTATGGATGCCGGAGGAGTCCGTTTGCCCGCAGGCGCTGACCCTTGCGTCTCTACCCTTAGGCGGTAGCTGTATACCCTCACGGTGTGGGCGGTTGCCTTCTATCAGGTCTTTGGCTGTTAGGAAACCCCTGGGGTTCCGGTCACACTCGGATTTGACTATTGTCGGCGGCTCCAAGCCTGGTCAGGGTCCGATGGCCCTGCCTGTGTATGCTGGCTTCACTTCGCTCCCCGGTCGGTACCGGCGGGCCAATGACCCCGGTCCTACGGTTCCACGTTGCTTCACCACTCCTGCAGACGGCCACCACCGTCTGCCAACCTTGCTGTCAGTGCCTGGGCCACAACCCCGACACCCAAGTGCTTGCTCCTCTCACTTCAACCTCCTAAACTAATCTGCCACTTTTCCCGCCTCCAGGCCTGTGAACTCCTCGGTGGGTGGGGCCAACCGCTTGGCTCTGCCCCACCTGGTGTGGACATCAGACACTGGAGGGAGGCAACAAGGGTTTTGTGTTTGGCTGGTGTCACTGTCTAATGGGGGTGGGGGTGTGTGAGTGTTATCTGTGACGACCTGGCTAGTCCAGGGTGCCACACTACTATACTTACCTTTATGTCACATGACCACTACAGCTAATTGGCCTTGTCATAGGCAGATGGGCTTACACAGTTTTATCGATCTGTGTGTATCTCAATATAATATGTATAGTCTATATAGTGCAGTTTAAAATTCATGTGCTGGACGTTCACATATAGCATAGTGCAGTTGTATTTATTCACACTTTTAGGGTAGCCCAAAAATATACTTGCACATTTTTTTAAGCAAACCAGCATCAAGAAATGGACTCAACATTTAAAATATGTTAAACCAAGATAATTGTACATCGGCTGATACAGTATAATATTAAGATATGTCAAAGCAAGGAAACAGAGATTGTAGTTACAGATGAAAGGACAACAGGTGATGATAAAATTCTCAAACACATTAGAGAATAGTTGACTGAACCTGTGGATGGGTTGTTCCCGATGTCGGGTCTTGCGCTGGTGTTGGGAGAAGCCTGTTTTCAGGTGCCTCGTTCTGGGTGATGGCTCTGCTTCATTAGGGAACCATCTCATCCAGAACACCGCCAGTTGTAGTTCCTGCTCTGCAGTGAGTGTTCTGGCTCCCGTAAGTGCTTCGTTCTGATCTTGTCTTGCTACCCCGGACATTTGTGACCCTTCTCCACCCGGTGCCCTGACTCTGATGTTTTTTCCTGGCTTCTGACCCCCGGCTCTTACCCTGATCTTGGCTCTGCTTTCTTTCCTGTGACTTTCTGGCTCTGGCTCTGACCTCCGGCTTGTTTGACTACACCTCCACTAGTTGCATCTAGTGACACCTAGTGGTTGATCATCACAGAACCTATTAGTTTTGGCGGGACCATCTAAATTTGAATGTTATATCCTTTCATTCAGAAAGGAGATACATTGCCATGAGAGGATTCTGGAGGATTAAAGCATAGCTAGCTGCGGGCTCAATGAGTGTTTGCCCAACGGTTATCTATGGGTATGTACACACTCAGTCTTTTTGTTGAGTTTTTGGAGCAGAAGCTAAGCAGAAACTCCAAATTATGAGAATTTGTAAAGTTTCTGCCCCCAAAACTCCTCAAAAAACTCAGTGCACACATGCTCTTATGAGCAGGGGCTACTTTATTAGTTAAGAGATTTGGAGACAGTGTGAATGAAATGTGAATTGTGTGTCCTAATGGCCGGGGCCACACGGGGACTACTGCGATCCTTGCATGACACTCGGCTCACGCTGGCAGCACAGCGGGAGCCGAGTGTCATGCGAGTTTCACTGCAAAAGAGGTCCGATCCTGCAATCGGACATCAGCTGTGGGGGACGGGCCGGCTCTGAGGAGGAGTGGACCAGCTCTGAGGAGGGTCGGGCTGGCGCTGCGGAGGGGAGGGATTTATCTCCCTCTCTCCTCTGTTGCCGGCTATTGCCATTCCCTGCCGGCTATTGCCATTCTCGCGGTACATCGGTACACGTACACAGCGTACACCGATGTACCGCGAGTGCAGTGAGAATTTTTTCTCGCCCCTTAAGCCAGCTTTACACCTTACAATTAGGTATGCGATCTCGTATGCGATGTGACACGCCCAGGTTGCATATGCGATTGAATGAGATTGCACGTAGGTCGTTCATTTGCTGTCACACGAGCGTTAGTAGTCTATGTTAAATTGATCAATTTTGTGTGCGATCCTTTAGATCATGTGTTCTGTGACGTATGCATTGGGCACCCTTTTTTTTTTTATTTATTGACTTGCCAAGCGTGTGTAATGTGTAGAGATGCGTTTTTACTATGTCATCTGCCATTCAGCTCTGCTACATGGCCGCTGACAGCAGACACAGACAGCCATGTAGCAGAGCTGAATGGCAGATGACAGCAGACACAGACAGAGCTGCACTGTCAGAATGAACTCGGGTGAACCTCACCCGACTTCATTGTCATGCTGCGGCTCTGTCTGTGTCGCGTCCTGATTAGCGGTCACCTGTGAAGGACTCACCGGTGACCGCTAAACTCCTGAGTAAGTGAATTGAGCAGCCCTCTCTCATACTCACCGATCCCCGATCCCCGGCGCTGCACGGCATTCACAGTGCTCCGGTGGCTTTTACTGTTTTGAAAAAGCCGGCCGCCCATTAAACAATCTCGTATTCCCTGCTTTCCCCGCCCACCGGCGCCTATGATTGGTTACAGTGAGACAAGCCCCCACGCTGAGTGACAGGTGTCACACTGCACCCAATCACAGCAGCCGGTGGGCGTGTCTATACTGTGTAGTGAAATAAATAATTAAATAATTTAAAAAAACGGCGTGCGGTCCCCCCCAATTTTAATACCAGCCAGATAAAGCCATACGGCTGAAGGCTGGTATTCTCAGGATGGGGAGCTCCACGTTATGGGGAGCCCCCCAGCCTAACAATATCAGCCAACAGCCGCCCAGAATTGCCGCATACATTAGATGCGACAGTTCTGGGACTGTACCCGGCTCTTCCCGATTTGCCCTGGTGCGTTGGCAAATCGGGGTAATAAGGAGTTATTGGCAGCCCATAGCTGCCAATAAGTCCTAGATTAATCATGTCAGGCGTCTATGAGACACCTTCCATGATTAATCTGTAAATTACAGTAAATAAACACACACGCCCGAAAAAATCCTTTATTATAAATAAAAAACACAAACATATACCCTGGTTAACCACTTTAATCAGCCCCAAAAAGCCCTCCTTGTCCAGCGTACTCCAGGATGATGCAGCGTCGCATCCAGCGCTGCTGCATGGAGGTGACCGGAGCAGCAGAATACACCGCCGCTCCGGTCACCTCCACACAGCAAATGAAGACAGCCGGCGATCAGCTGAGCTGTCACTGAGGTTACCCGCTGTCACTGGATCCAGCGATGGATGCAGCGGTGGCCGCGGGTAACCTCAGTGACAGCTCAGCTGATCGCGCTACTCACCGCCGCTCCTCTCACCTCCACGCAGCAACTGAGGTGAGTAGCGCGATCAGCTGAGCTGTCACTGAGGTTACCAGCGGCCACCGCTGCATCCACCGCTGGATCCAGTGACAGCGGGTAACCTCAGTGACAGCTCAGCTGATCGCACGGCTGTCTTCATTAGCTGTGTGGAGGTGACCGGAGCGGCTGTGTATTCTGCAGCTCCGGTCACCTCCATGCAGCAGCGCTGGAAGCGACGCTGGACCATCCTGGAGTACGCCGGACATGGAGGGCTTTTTGGGGCTGATTAAAGTGGTTAACCAGGGTATATGTTTGTGTTTTTTATTTATAATAAAGGATTTTTTCGGGCGTGTGTGTTTATTTACTGTAATTTACAGATTAATCATGGAAGGTGTCTCATAGACGCCTGACATGATTAATCTAGGACTTATTGGCAGCTATGGGCTGCCAATAACTCCTTATTACCCCGATTTGCCAACGCACCAGGGCAAATCGGGAAGAGCCGGGTACAGTCCCAGAACTGTCGCATCTAATGTATGCGGCAATTCTGGGCGGCTGTTGGCTGATATTGTTAGGCTGGGGGGCTCCCCATAACGTGGAGCTCCCCATCCTGAGAATACCAGCCTTCAGCCGTATGGCTTTATCTGGCTGGTTTTAAAATTGGGGGGGGACCGCACGCCGTTTTTTTTAATTATTTAATTATTTATTTCACTGCACAGTATAGACACGCCCACCGGCTGCTGTGATTGGGTGCAGTGTGACACCTGTCACTCAGCGTGGGGGCGTGTCTCACTGTAACCAATCATAGGCGCCGGTGGGCGGGGAAAGCAGGGAATACGAGATTGTTTAATGGGCGGCCGGCTTTTTCAAAACAGTAAAAGTCGCCGGAGCAGTGTGAATGCCGTGCAGCGCCGCGCCGGGGATCGGGGAACGGTGAGTATGAGAGAGGGGGTAAGAGGGATAGACTGACATGGACAGAGAGAGAGGGACAGAGATAGTGACGGACTGACAGAGATTAGTGAATGACAGACATTGTGAGGCGCTTCAGAACGCAGCTTTTCAGCTGCGCTCTGAAGCAGACCTTTTGTAAGCTGCGGTGCAGAGCGCACACCTGCGCACATAGCCTCAGACATCAAAATCGTATGAGGGATGTCACACGTTACAATTGACTAGGTTCATACAACAAAACGTCCAATGTATGAGGAATAAACGACGTGTATGCGATCACCGTATTTTCGTTCAATCTTGATTGCACGTAGGTGTCACACGCAAATACGTCACGAACGATGCAGGATGTGCGTCACTTACAACTTGACCCCGACGACGGATTGAAAGATTTATTGAAGCGTGTAAAGCAGGCATTAGACTTCAATGGGTGCGAGAGAAACAAGACTCGCATTACAGTCGCAGCATGCTGCGATTGTTTTCTCGGTCTGATTATGGCTGAGCAAATAATCGCTGATGGGTGCTGGCACATAGGATAATATTGGTCTCAGTGGAATGCGATGTTTTATCGCATTCCACTCGCTCCGATTTTCATGCCGTGTGGCTTAGGCCTATCACTTTGGATTGCAGATTTATTTTCTAGCACCCCATTGGCACCAAAATGGCTGCAGTGGCAGCAGGTTGCTGCCATTTTTTTACTCCCTTGAAATCCAGCCATTGGCTGGGATTCATTGGAGAGTGATGTTTCCTCTGTATACCGTACTACAAAGAAAACGATCACAACAATGCTTCTAAGGGCACTAAGAAAGTACTAAAAAAAGAGGAAAATCTAAAAAAAAATATTTTAAAAATATAAACATATTAATCACTTTTTTTTCTGAGTTGGAAAATTTAGAAATAAAAAGAACAAATAGACAATTGTATTGTCATTTCTGTAAAAATCTGATATATGAAAAAATAAAAGTAATTATCCCATGTGATGAAGGATATATAAAATTGATATTGCAGTTTATTGGCCCCTGCACTTCCCTCCAGAAAAGTAATAAAAGGCAATTCAAATGTTATATGTAACTCAAAATGGTATCTATAAAAAGTCAGTTTGTCACACAAAAAAAACAGGACCATGAATTAAAAAAAGAAATTACAATTTATTTTGTAAAGTTTTGAATATTTTATTAAAAGTTTGCATAATTTGTACCGGCCTGAAGAATTATGCTAGCTTGCCAGGCCATTTTTACCACACATGATCACATACAAATATGTTGAAAAAAGAATTTTTCAACAATATGTGTTTTGGGAAGTTGGCAAAGGAAAAATTGAAGCACAAATATAAAAAAAAAATGCCTGGTTAAATCAGTTGTCCTGTAATCTGATTCTGAGAAATGTTTTCCAAAGGGTGTATCCATGTACAGTATAGACTTATAATAGTAGTTTCTATTTAACTTTTCCAATATAGGATCTCTGAGGGGAACTTTGACTTATCTTGTTGTTTTATCAACCAATATACAAATTCCTTGGTGTGACCGTGCCCATATGCCTCAAGCCAGCTTTACACGGTACGATCTATCGTGCAATTTCACGATCGATCGTATCCGCCCCTGTCGTTTGTGCGTCATGGGCAATTAGTTGCCAGTAGCGCACAAACTCGGTAACCTCCGTCACACGTACTTACCTGCTGTGCGATGTCGCTGTGGGCGGCGAACATCCTCTTCCTGAAGGGGGAGGGACGTTTGGGGTCACAGCGACGTCACACAGCGGCCGGCCAATAGAAGCGGAGGGGCGGAGAAGAACGGGACGTAAACATCCCGCCCACATCCTTCCTTCCGCATAGCCGGCGGGTGCTGTGCGATGGAGGTAAGCTGTGTTTATCGTTCCCGGGGTGTCACACGGAGCAGCGTGTGCTACCCCGGGAACGATGAGCAACAAGCGCCATATTAATTAAACGAGATTATGAAACCGAGCGATGAGTACACGACTCATGATTTGTGAGCGATACAGCGTTGCTCAGAGGTGTCACACAGCCCGACGTCGCAAGCGATGCCAGATGTGCGTCACAAAAAACGTGACCCCGACGATCTATCGCACGATAGATCGTCTCGTGTAAAGCACCCTTCAGATAATGCTCATTCAGATAAGCATGCTCAATTTGGCTCAGTGTGCATATTTTTTCAATGGGCAAAGTAGAGAAAGCCGCTGTCAGACATCTTCAGAGTTGGCTAGTCTTCTGTAGAAACAGATTAAGGCTACGTACACACGTGGCTTTTTTTCCCCATTTTTTCATGCATTTTTCCTTGATTATTTTAATCAATAAAAGCAAGGAAAAAGCCTCCCAGCAAAGTCTATCAGAATCCTGACTTGCTGTGCACACGGTGCTTCTTTTTCCTTGCAGATTTTGTTGCTGAAAAATAGAAGAAGCGTGTGAATTGTTTCTGTATTTTTATTTCCTGCATTTCTATAATCCTCTGCAATGCTTTATCACTATAGTGGATTATATCGCAGCACCGCCTCATACACTGTGCATACAGCATGGTGTGTGAGGCTCTCCATAGCTCGGTGACCTGAGCAGTGAGAGCGGGGTCCTGGCTGTTATATCAGCTGGAGACACGGCGGCGATCGCAGGGGTACAGTGCCTGAGCCCCCGCGATCACCATGACTAAAAAAAAAGCACAACAAGAAGCATGAAAAAATGTTCAAATGCAATAAAAAAATGCATGTTTTTTCTGCTACTTTTTTCCTGCCAAAACATGCTTTTTATGTCCAAAATAGAAAGACATGAAAAAGCAACGTGGGCACATAGCCTAAAGGCCCTGTCACACACAGAGATAAATCTGTGGCAGATCTTTGACAGATCTGTGGCAGATCTGTGGTTGCAGTGAAATTGTGGACAATCAGTGCCAGGTTTGTGGCTGTTTACAAATGGAACAATATGTTCATGATTTCACTGCAACCACAGATCTGCCACAGATCTGCCACAGATCTGCCACAGATCTGCCACAGATCTGCCACAGATCTGCCACAGATTTATCTCTGTGTGTGACAGGGCCTTAAAGGCTGCTTTACACCAGACAATCTATCGTGCGATAGATCGTCGGGGTCACGGTTTTTGTGACGCACATCCGGCATCGCTGGCGATGCCGGCCTGTGTGACACCTCCTAGCGACGCAGTATCGCTCACAAATCGTGAGTCGGGTACTGCTCGCTAGGTTCCATAATATCGTTTAATTTAGTTGACCATCGTTTCCGTGGTAGCACACGCCGCTCCGTGTGACACCACGGGAACGATGAGCAGCTCACCTGCCTCCCGCGGCCGCCGCCGGCTCTATGTGGAAGGAAGGAGGTGGGCGGGATGTTTACGTCCCGCTCATCTCCGCCCCTCCGCTTCTATTGGCCGGCGGCCGTGTGACGTCGCTGTGACACCGAACGTCCCTCCCACTCCAGGAAGTGGACGTTCGCCGCCCACAGCGAGGTCGCACGAGAGGTAAGTATGTGTGACGGGGGTTACTGACTTTGTGCGACACGGGCAGCGATTTGCCCGTGACGCAAAAAGGACGGGGGCGGGTACGATCGATTGTGAAATCGCACAATCGGTCGTACCATGTAAAGCAGGCTTAAGTTTTGTAGTTACATAGGGCTGATCATTCTCTACTTTTAATAATCTTGTAGGAAAGAGTCGGGTGCCCCAATACTGTACATATTAGATGGTTGACTGACCCCCTTCAACATTGATGGTATAAATCAACATTAATGTATTTCTAAATCAGTCATTTATTTATTTTTTAAATGGCAATGTCTTTAGCTAATTGGAGGCCACCGGTGATCGGAGCTATGGAAATAGCAACAACATTTTTTAATATAGCTTGTTCTAGATGGCACCGAAGATTATAAACTGCTAAATTATCTCCAAAAGGATACATTATTTTGTAATTAATTTTTGCAATACCATAATGCTCTCGGCTTTCGATAAAAGTTAATAAATACAGGACTTACCATCACAGCTTTGGAGCTGAAACCAAAAAGAAACAGCAGTCAAACATAATGAAAAGATTGTAGTAGTAAACTAACAAGTAAGCAGCAAATCCAACTAAATATAAGCAGGAGAGTCCACCACCACAAAATCTAAAGTTGTGCTAAATTTGTTGTGGACTTTCTGTGAAGGATTTTAAAAAATGATCTGGGAAAAAACAAAACAATGTACCACACAACACTTTATTCAAAGAGGAAAAATTTAGTAAACCAGGTCTTGTGGGGGGATCGGGAAGCCTCACCACAGGGTTGGCAGAAGATGAAAAATGAGAGTGTGAGTGTTTTTATTTTTTACAATTTTCTGTGTCTATGGAGGCAAAGTCCAACTAGCAACTCAAACATTTGATTGCAGATTTTTCCCTACAAACAAGTTAATAGGGAAAAGCCACCAAAAATCGTTGCTCTAATTGACATGCTACTAATTAAAAAAAATGCAGGAAGGAAAACTCCTGCAACATATCTATGAATTTTTTTACATCTCATCCAATTTGCTGCTTCTGTATTCCACTGGGGATGTTCAATCTGCAGATTTGAACCTTACAGAAACCAAATTATTTTAGGGAGTTGTAACAGCTCAAAGGGGTTCTTAGAGAAATGTTTTAAAATAAATGAAATGTGTTTAAATATTAAACATTTTTCTAAATACTTTATTTAGCTAAAAGGTATGCGGCCTCTTTCACACGTCAGTGATTCTGGTACGTATGTGCTAGTTTTTATACGTACCAGAATCACGGTCATACACAGACCCATTAAAATCAATGGGTCTGCTCACACATCAGTGATTTCTCACTGACCTTGTCTCCGTGCGGCGTACATGCGTGTCTGGGTTCTCCACATGGAGACATGTCCATTTTTTTCTGGCATCACTGATGTCCCACGGACCACACTATGGTGTGATCCATGAAACACATACCAGAAAAACACAGACATTGAAAATAAAATGATTTTTATACTCATCTTCTCCAGCGACGCTGTCTTTGGCCGCTGCGCTCTGCTGCTTCCTGGCCAGCTAATTACTGTCATGAATATTCATTTATGCACGGCACAGTCGACCTGAAAGTAGATGCAGAGGGGAAACAGCGGCTGCCGGAGAGATCAGCACCATGGACAGCAGGAGCGAGGACAGATGAGTTTATCTCCATGTGCAATCACTGATTACATAGCACGGATCATGGATTGCACATGGATAACCCACGTGTACCGTGAACCGAGGGACATATGTGTTTTTAACACGTCAGTGAAAAATGTCTGTGTTTTTCACTGATGTGTGAAACAGGCCTTAGCTAGTGCACTCTGTCTGGACTTTAAAGATGGCACTTTCCATAAGGAAGAATACAGCATATCCTAGGACAGGCTCTGCAAGCCAGAGTTACTCCCTACAGTGCACTAAAACTGTCAGGCTGACACTGCACTAAATAAAGAATACCTTTTTGCTAAATTAAGGTATTTAGAAAAAAAATGTAATATTTAAATGTGCATTATTTTAACTATTTATTTTAGAATAATTCTCGAGGAACACCTTTAAAGGGTTCAACAAAAGTGATCACATGTATCTCTGATATATTATATTATATATTAGAAATGTATTTTGAATTGTCGCATTTCATTTACCTGTTGGGGTTTTTTTAGCAGAAATGAAAACTTTCCCTACAATAATTGACACATACCCAACTAAATAATTCGATTGGTGCATTTTACACCCTCACTACTACATTACTTAAGAAGGACAATTGCCAGCCTCCAGGTACTTACGTCTCCAAAATGCAAATAAAGAAAGAGCAGCAGACAAATCCAGAGCATCTTCCTGGGATCCATTCTCAGTGAAGCAATACAGATTATCTGCTGATCTCCTGATCTCTTCTTTACTGGAGATATTTAGCATCCACCACCATTAACAGCATAGAAACTATCCATGTAAACGAAACAGCACCGGACACTTCTTCACTTCAACTAAACCAAAAATCAATAGATATTGGTGCTTTTGTGTCAAACTTCCTCATTCTATTGTATAAGGTATTTATAAGTGTCAATTTTCAGCTACGTACAATTCTTGCCCTGCAGTTATCATTTTGATTTTTTTTCACCATTGGTAGCCAATATATATTCTAGGTTTTCATCACAGATAAAGAATTGAAGTTGAAAAAAAAAATAATCTTGTAGATAAGACAGGACCTTCAGAAGGGAGTGGAGAAAAACAGAAACAGTAGCAGTTAGATAACATAAATATAGAGGTTATAGCCATGTTCTTACCTTTAAGATACTCTAAAAAAAACGACAAAAATGTCATAAAATATAATTAATTTTAAATGATAAAAAAGAAAATATGGCAAAAAATAGTCTCACAAAATGTATAATAAAAATAGTATTTTCTCTTTGTTTGTTTTTAAAAATTCAATAAAATATTCAGTTATAAAAAAAAAATGGGCGGTTATGTGCTCAATATTAGTTTGCACCATAATTTACAACAAAATCCAATTACAAAAAATACAAAATAAATTACAAAAAAATTGCAAAAAAATACATATGTTCTCTCATTAAATAATATACATAGTCATGTAGCAATTTGTCCAGCTGACAACAATAAATAAATTTAAGACAGCGAAAAAAAGTGGTACAATTCCATAATTCAATAAAAATATTCTTTATTAAATGTCATTAATTCATTAAAATTCAAGAAGGAGTCCGATTTAGGAGACCTCAACCACATACAGTAGTGTAACAAGAAACCACATGTACAATAATAGACTGATATAGCCTGATGTAAATTTTTTATATGCTTAGTAATAACAATTGTGGGCACAATTACATACTATTTATCCAATTAGGATCATAGAAAAAAGTTTTTTAAGCAATACGTTTTTTGGCACCAATACTGTTATAAAATAGGTTAGATTAGAGAAGCTGTCATAATGATGACCACATACATACAATAAATCAGTATGGCCAGATATAGATACTTTTGTGCACAATAATATTCCTTATAGGTATTATTAAACAGTGTTCACCCCAATTCAGTCATAGAAAAAAGTTTTTTTGCACCACAATTAATGTATATTGCATAGGCTAAACTATCTCTATATTATATATAGATACGTGGTAACTGATTCACATCGGCAGTAGAGGGGGACGGGGACAGGGCTGAGACCCGTTGCTCAGATGACAATAAGGCAATAACAGTAACTCTGGTAATTATAAGTTAATTTATATATGTCCAAAGATAAATCCCTTACAAAAGTCATGGGATATAATGGTTAACCGGAGTGACCTGTGCCCCTCAATTGTTCAAAGTATAAGTACTAACCCGTGATTGTAGTGGCATCTGTCTCCCAGCAATCCCTACGCGCGTTTCACCTCTTCATCAGGGGACGTATAATGTACAATCCCAGATATATGACTGAGCAGCCACAGGTGGACCTTTAGCAAATTGGGGGCCTTGTATTAAGCATGGGATTTGTTGGTATATACAACAGTTGAAGGACTTTGTGCTGATCTAACAGTAGATGGCGATGTTGTTTCCTTAATCACTGTACTGTAAAAAGTATTTTGTTTTCTTCTTGGTTTCACTTTCCTTTCTGATACAATGCTGTATGACTGTATATATTTTTATCTTATGTTCCAGAAGTAAAGAGTTTGTTATCCCATCTAATCTGCTCTGTGAACTTTCTTCTGCAACTGAGAAGCTAGAAGCTGTGCTGTGCAACAGGATTAATAAAACAAAAGTACAAGCATTACAGCCTACTCCATTACTGGAGCACAGATGTGTTAATATCACACCCAATATTATACCAGGACAAGTTTTGTATAACATAGATTTTTTTCTTATTTTGACAGTGCATAGTGCCCACCCCAATATGACGCCAGTTATAACCACTTGTAGAAAATTAGACCATGTCAGTGCCAACGCATACATCTTCAAAAAGCACATACCCAAAGATAGGCTATTTTTAAGGAAAGTAATGGTACCTTCCCAGTGCCTGCCAAAAAGGGGGCAAGGTATGGCATTAAAATGTTTAAGCTGTGATAGAGGACTTCAGGGTTTACCAACAGGTTTAGGACATATAAAGGGAAAGACAACAGTTTTCACCCCATAGAATGCCTTCCCTTTGTGGGAGTTACTGGAAAAATAGTGTGAGATTTGGTACATACTGAACCATGGCTATTAATTGGATAATTTTTACAGCAGCATACCCCTAATCAAGTGTTTCGGTTCCTGACATAATGTGTCATGCGGCACCAGGAAAAAATAAAATAGATAAACCTCCGTAGATCAATTCTTGGGGAAACATTCAGTAGTGGTGTGAGCAGGGCATTAATCAGCAGCAACATGTTATGTCTTAGGTTTACAGATAACAAGTATATCCTTATATTGACCACAATACATGGCCATAATGTGGCGCCCGTGACCTGGTCAGGCACCACTGAGTACTGCACACATGCTGGGACAGTACTTCCAGGTAATCCTAAAGGCTGGAATAGGGTGTGTACACACAGACACATAGCAACCAGGTCTCCCACACCTTGAGAGGGGACCCTTGGGCAGACCCAAGAGGGGGCTTGCCTCCACATCTCAGCAAGGGGTGTAGGGGAGGGGCTGGAAGCTAGGTTGCAGCGGCTGTCAGGAAAGTAGGAGGAGAGCCAGTCTGGGAGCGAAGCGCAGCAGTTGCCTAGAGAGGGATGCGCGTTGACACTCGAGTCAGACCCTGCACGTGAAGTAGCCATTAGCAGGGGAGAAATGTCACCAGCAAGTCAGTTAGGAAGACGCTGAGGGAGTCAGGCGGTTGAGTACGGGGGCTCCTGGTGACTAGGCACGCACGGGGAACAGGTCCCTAGAGTAGACGTCCATTTATTTGATCTGCTAAACCTGTTGGTGAGGGGAACTACAAGTCCCTCACCAACCATCTAGAGTCCGAGCCTCAGCAGAAACGAGGGGGCCCATAGGGAGGATCAAGCCTGGAGCCATCTTCCTTGGTCCACGCTGCTGGCAAACGGGCCAAAAAGGGGAGAAAAGGCAGTAGCGACTTCCCTGGATGAATCCCACGGTACTTCAAGTCAGGGGTTATCCGAAACAAGAAGTGCTAGGAAGGCGAGTTAACAGTTACTCTTAGACCGGCCTAAAGGATACTTGGTTTCTCCTGGTTTAATCTCAGTATCGCCCGGGTACCTCACAAAACATCCAAAAGTGAGTAAAAACAAGTTGAAAGACTTTCCAGAGTGAGACTGAGTTATTCTGGGACCTGTTGTTCTACACACATACACCCGAGCATCTGGGGCCAGCCTCACTCACGGGAGGCCACACCATCCGACTGCAGACTCCATCAGCCCCAGACGCTCGTTAAACCTGTAGTGGCGGTCACCCATAACCCCGACCGCAAACCGTGAGTGGCGTCACGACTCCTATATAAATAAACCTGACATACCTGTGGCCAGAGATACCATAGTGAAGACCCTGTGGCATCCCCGAAGGTTGAGTGATGTCCCTGGGGCGACCGCTACAGGTGGGCAACACATCGGCAGCACTCCCAACCAATATTAACTATGAGTACAGATATTTCCAAGCTAGACTCCATACTAGTCTGCAATAGTTACATAGAAAGGTTCGACTTATCAGATCATGTACCGAGGCTGTAGACCACCTAATGGAAATGGAGGTAAAAATAAAAATGTCTGTGGACATCATCCAAATGGTATTGTACTATAAAAGAAATATGATGTCTACGTATTTACATACAGCATGTATGTTATTGCCTGCATAAAGGGAAATATATAATTTATTCATGGAACAAACCATCATTTTGCTCATTAATTAGCAAATCAGCAGCATAATTCATGTGCCAATGATCAGAAACAAGTGTTTTTTTTATTGTTTAAAGTGTTATTCCCATTTCCAAGATCCTATACCAATATATAGTAGGTGTAGTAATAATAATATTAGCAAATACCTCCAATAAGAAATGTAGTACAGTTCTCCTGATATAGCCATGTCTCTAACCTCATGTGCAGGGCATTGCAGCTTAGGTATCCATGGTTACGACCATGAGCAACTAACTAACTGTCACTATATGACTGGACAGCTCAGGAGTTCAGTGCATGTAACCGCGGCCAGGCCTGGTATTACTGGAGATTCCTCCATTAGCCAGTCTGACGCGGTATGCAAGTGTCAAGGATCCGTGTGACATGCGTATGCCATCTGTATGACATGCGCATGCCACCCGGATTCTGATTTTTTTCTCGCTCCCATACGATTGCATGGAGGTGCGAGAGCTGAGACTCGGCGAAATCGCAGCATGCTGCGATTTCAGCGAGAGCACGAGACGTGCCGTAAAACATTTAGCAAGAGGACACGGCCTCATTGATTAACATTGGTGCGAGTGCGATTCGATTTTCTATCAGATCGTACTCGCACATAGAAATCGCAAGTGGAGAAGAGCCCATATCAGGAGAATTATACTACTGTTGTCAAAGTTGGGGAAACCACATATGGGGTCTCTCAGGGTCACAGAGGCAGATTTCAAATTGATCTGCGCAGATGTATGTATGAGGAAAAATGACCACACGGAGACATGTCTCAATCCGGGAGAAGCTCAATGCTCTTCTAACCCGTAGATTGTAAAACAATCACAGTTATACAATTCAACATTGTCCTTGATTAGTTAGAGATAAACGACAAGGCCTATATAGTACATCATCAGCCTGCTACTGGCTTTCTAATACCAATTTGAACCAGCTACTGAATACTTGTGTGGCGCCCTGGGCAAGCCAGGTCGTCACAGAACTCCACCAACACACCCCACACCCCGGTTAGGCACACCTAAGTCAAACACAAAATTCTTGTTGCCTTCCTCCAGGGGCTGATGTCCACACCAGGGGGTGGGCCAGGCGGTTGGTCCCGCACACCGAGGAGTTCACAGTCCTGGAGGCGGGAAAAAGAGCAGATTAGTTTTGGAGTTGGAGAAG
Source organism: Anomaloglossus baeobatrachus (assembly GCF_048569485.1). Classification (NCBI taxonomy): domain Eukaryota; kingdom Metazoa; phylum Chordata; class Amphibia; order Anura; family Aromobatidae; genus Anomaloglossus; species Anomaloglossus baeobatrachus. The sequence goes on from NC_134362.1 coordinate 27,603,528, forward strand.
TGAGGAGTGAAGTGGTAGCGGAGCAACTGACTGACCGTGTCCGGGTGTGTGGCCCGGACGGTACAGCAAGGTTGGCAGACGGTGGTGACCGTCTGCAGGAGAGGCTAATTGGAGCGAACCGTAAGGACCGTGGACGGGCGGTGGCCCGACGGTACCGGACCGGCGAGCAAAGAGAAGCCAGCACCATCCGGCAGGGCTTACGGACCCCGACAAGGCTAGGAGTCGCCGTCAAAGTTGTCAAATCCGTTAGCAAAGGGAACCTCCGGGGTTTCCCAGCAGTCAAGTCCCGATTGAAGGCAACAGCTCAAACCGTGAAGGGAAACAGTCACCGCCAAGGCTACAGTTCCCAGGGCCAGAGCCTGCGGGCAAAAGGGGCTCCCTCAGCATCCATCTAAGCTGGGGAGCGGGTTACCGGTGGGAAGCCATCAGTACCAAATGTTCTACAGGTGCAGGGAAAGGCAGTCACCATCAACCTACCGGGAGCAGAAACCACGCAGCCGTCAGTGGGCCCCATCCATCCAGCCGTGTGTTTTACCAAGGACTTTGCATTCGTCATTGGCTGAGTGAGTACCACCGTGCCGTGCGGCACCGCGCTGCCCCCGCGACCCTGCACCTCACCAGGCCCTGTAACCTGCCTGCCATCCCTAACCCTCACCGGTCCCCGGGACAACCAAACCCCCTACCCACGGAGGGAAGAACCAACATCCAAGCTGCTCCCAGTCATCGCTCCCGGGATCCCCTTCCAGAGCAGCGGTGGTGTCACAACCTCACCACAACCGTGGGTGGCGTCACGGACAATCAAACCCCCAAAACCAACCATTCCCCTTTTTCACTCATGGGCGAGGAGCGCCGCTCGAGGCCCCGGATCCGGCCCGCCACTCGAGCCACTGAGCAGCGAACAAGGAGGCCGCAGCAGAGCCGGACCTGAGCAGTGGGTGAGCACTGCGCCCTCCCCGCCTGCGACAACTTGGCGTCACGAACAAGATCTTACCGCTCTGCCGTCTGGTGGAGGTGCGCCTTGTGACCGCCGGAGGTGTCCGGCCAGAAATTTTGAGAAGCCGCCATTTTAAGCGCGAAAAGTTCCCGCTCGAGCGTCTTCCCGAGTAGCGGAGGCGCGAAACCCTAAACCCTGCCCCTGTAGAGGAGGAGCCGGAAAGAGACTAAGGGGGACGGATGGCGGCCGGCCGCATGTAGCTGAGGCTGCGGAGGAACGGGATGGAAGATGTCGGCTCCCGAGCGTGGTGCTAACCCCAAACCGCCTGATGGAGCGGCGGCGCCCGCGGGAGCAGAGGATGATGAGATGGCTGCAGCCCCTGCTCCGGTTGCAGGAGCAGCGGGCCCAGAGAATGTGGCAGTAATTCCCCGCGCGACAGCTGACAGCGGCCTGCCTGCCGCGGGGAGGATGTCTGCCCTGGCAATCCGCCCGACTGTGACAGGAATGGCGGGCGGCGCAGAAGACCCAGGGGGAGCCAGCTCGGGACAGGAGACGACAGATGGAAGTAGCTCAGGGGAAGATATGGAGTACCTGTCGGAAGATGAGGCCCCGCTCGTCATTCGCGCCTTCGGAGACACGTGGATGGTGCGCTGCAGGTACTGCCGGCAGTGGGGGCATTTTGCAGGTCAGTGCCCTGCAAATGGACGGCCTTGAAGTAAGAAAAGTTAAAGCATGGTAGCAGTTCCCGGTTACCTTGCTGTCGGTCCCCATTGGGACTCTACTGACGTTGCAGACAGCCCTCAAGGCTAAGGAGTCCGGTTGGAGAAGCAGTCATACCCGCATCATCGGCAGCTGAAAATGGAGTCCTGTGGGACAGTGTCACCCCTGTGTGAGGGTGGCGTTGGGGGCTCGTGCTGTTCGGTGGTGGACTGTGGGAAAGCTGCAGGAGGAAGCTGTACCGGAGCCAAGTGTTGTGGGTGGCCCCTGGGACCCAGCTGACAGTCCCCGTCGGGACCCTACGGCAAGTCTCCGTTGGGACCCTACAGTTTTGTTTGTGGTAGCCTGTTGGCTACGAAGCACTGTTGTCCCCGGAGGGACCTCTTGTAAGCATTGCGTAGAAACTGCTACGGACAAGCCCGAGAACTAGCAGGGCAACCACAAACTTGTGGTATGTAAATAAATATTTGTTGGCCAAAACTGTGACCGCCTCCGGAGAGGCAGATTGGAGGAAGGGCCCGCAGTGGAGTAGGCTGGGGCCCAGCCACCACCGGAACCGGTGACGATCCTCCGGGGGGTTCAGGGGTCCCCAAGGACGCGGGTCCCCTGAAAGAGACAGAACCCGCCTGGGCAATCTGGTGCTGGACTGGGGTCAAGGGGTGCTGCCCATTTGCTTAGGGGCAGCATCAGGGCCAGGTTGTTTGGGTGGGAGAGAGCGGAAGCCATACTGTTTTAATAAAAGTGTACCGTTTTGCAACGTTTAAGAGATGCACCTCCCGATGTGGGAAGATTTGAAAATGCTTATGTTTACCGTTTTATCTTTTGCAGTTAACAAAAAAATAAAACCAGTGATGGACGGGCAGCCCGCGGACGGTCTGCATTTTACTAAGGGGGAATGTGGCGCCCTGGGCAAGCCAGGTCATCACAGAACTCCACCAACACACCCCACACCCCGGTTAGGCACACCTAAGTCAAACACAAAATCCTTGTTGCCTTCCTCCAGGGGCTGATGTCCACACCAGGGGGTGGGCCAGGCAGTTGGTCCCGCCCACCGAGGAGTTCACAGTCCTGGAGGCGGGAAAAAGAGCAGATTAGTTTTGGAGTTGGAGAAGTGAGGAGTGAAGTGGTAGCGGAGCAACTGACTGACCGTGTCCGGGTGTGTGGCCCGGACGGTACAGCAAGGTTGGCAGACGGTGATGACCGTCTGCAGGAGAGGCTAAAAGGAGCGAACCGTAAGGACCTTGAACGACGGTGGCCCGACGGTACCGGACCGGCGAGCAAAGAGAAGCCAGCACCATCCAGCAGGGCTTACGGACCCCGACAAGGCTAGGAGTCGCCGTCAAATCCGTTAGCGAAGGGAACCTCCGGGGTTTCCCAGCAGTCAAGTCCCGATTGAAGGCGACAGCTCAAACCGTGAAGGGAAACACAGTCACCGCCAAGGCTACAGTTCCCAGGGCCAGAGCCTGCGGGCAAAAGGGGCTCCCTCAGCATCCATCTAAGCTGGGGAGCGGGTTACCGGTGGGAAGCCATCAGTACCAAACGTTCTACAGGTGCAGGGAAAGGCAGTCACCATCAACCTACCGGGAGCAGAAACCACCGCAGCCGTCAGTGGGCCCCGTCCATCCAGCCGTGTGTTTTACCAAGGACTTTGCATTCGTCATTGGCTGAGTGAGTACCACCGTGCCGTGCGGCACCGCGCTGCCCCCACGACCCTGCACCTCACCAGGCCCCGTAACCCGCCTGCCATCCCTAACCCTCACCGGGCCCTGGGACAACCAAACCCCCTACCCATGGAGGGGAGAACCAACATCCAAGCTGCTCCCAGTCATCGCTCCCGGAATCCCCGTCCAGAGCAGCGGTGGTGTCACAACCTCACCACAACCGTGGGTGGCGTCACGGACAATCAAACCCCCAAAACCAACCATTCCCCTTTTTCAGAGAAAATACCATAGCAAAAAAACACGATCACTTACTTTAGGCAGCTTATAATGCTTCAAATGGCATCAACACCTTATGCAGGCAAAATTTGGATCCCTGGGAAATGTAGTAATTCTTAAGCATTAAGAACTAATTAATACTCATTAAAGGTATAGTGGCATGAGCACCTTCTGAAAAAAGTGAAATAAGTTGGCCGAACCCACCAATATCACCGAGACCCACTGGCTTTACTACAGTGTATATAGGGCCTCTCGACTAGCCCAGCATATGTTGAGGGAGAGCAGGATTCGGCTTGCTAAATTTCAGCGGCTGATTTAATTAATTAATTCTCCCTTTTGTAAATTGCTCCCACTGAAGTCTAGCAACTGCACTTTGAGAACACAGGAGCATTTTGCCAAACATTCGGCCAACAGGTATCTAAAGCACTCTAGTTTGTATGAGGGCCTTTAGACTTTAGATATGGAAGCAGATTGATCAGTGTTCCCCAACTCCAGTCCTCAAGAGCCACCAACAATGCATGTTTTCAGGATTTCCTTAGTATTGCAAAGGTGATAATTTATTCACCTGCACAGATAATTATTCCAACACCAGTCCACGCTAAGAAAATCCAAAAAACATGCACTGTTGGTGGGCCTTGGGGAGTGGACTTGGGGAACACTCACGTAGATAATAGAAATGCCATTGGGGAAGTCTGAACCTTTTTTTCTTTTCAAATGAAAAAAGCTGTCCTCACTCGATTGCCTATCAAGCCAAATAGATTTAAAAAAGTGTGCTGTCTATGTTTATTTCAATTTACGAGAAATGAATATTGTGAGAGACTGAAATAAAGCAATTGTTGCATTACATACAGTACATACATATTTAAAAAAAAAAACAACAACATTTTTAAGACATACATTTTTAAGCGTTTGTTAGGGCATAAAACAAATGCAGTGTACGTGATTTTACATTTTAAGAATCTATATCTTATAGCTGTAATTTGTGGTTAAGGGGGTTGTCTACTTCTTGGACAACCCCTTCTCATTGCTTTTGATCCCCCTTTGGTGAGGCCGCGGTTCCAGCAATGTCTGAATTTGCGTTCCCAGGGCCCAAGTGACATTGTTATGACACGCGGGCCCCACAACTAAGCAGCACCGGCCTCCTTCTCTTTGTCTTCAAAAATTTGAGCAGGAAGTCAGCGCATCCTGCTCAAATGTCCGAAGGCGGGGAGACAGACGCTGGGCGCTGTTTGGACTCTGGGCCCTGGGAATGCAGCTTCAGACATCATTGGAACCGCGGCCACATCGGAGGTGAGTATAGGTTATTTATTTTTATGGGGTGAACAACGGAAGTGAGTAGGGGTTGTCCAAGTAGTGAACAACCCCTTTAAGTTCAAAACATTTGAAAAAAATCCCCACCCCTATCTCTTCCCTCATCCCTTTCTTCCTCTTTCAGGATGTCTCATAAAAATTGTGATAAGACCATAGACCCCTCCTATTCGATTATCACCAATCTTGGTTCAGAGCTATGTACTGTAACTAGATACTATAGAATTTATTCGGTGAATAAGCAATGAAATATAAAAGCCCTTCCATTTTTTTAAGAACGCCTTTGCCTTTTTGCTTTTCCCTTTTTGGTTCTTTGATCCATGTACAAAATAAATTGAGGATGTTACCTGCTCTCTGAATCAGGCAAACCTTTGATTCCCTTTGTTGCCCACTCGATACTGCCTTACACACTTGCCAGTATTGCCTCAGGAATATCTTCACCAATAAATACCCCAGCACATTCTCTACATAGTCAGCTTCTCCGTGTCTTACGTCATACATCTCTCAGGGAAATATAAATTTGTGACAAAGACAATCTTCTTGGTTCATTGCCAATTATGTCAGCCATGTGATTACTCTTTGATTTACACTACCACTTGGAAAGTCTCATTACACAAAAATGTTTGAATTGAATGTATTGAAGGAATTGGGATCGTGGAAGCTCAAGTTTGTAACAAAATTTATCAGAAGTTAATAGTTATAACGAAAATGAAACAATTGAATTGTTTGGTGGCAACCAACCCCAAAGACCTTGGTATTCTACAACCTGCATGTTCGAACTATACACCAGTCAAACCCTATCTAACATTCTAAGATTGAGTCAATCCTGTCCCATCCCCTTGTGGGCTAGTCCCACGCGTAACTCTCTCTGCCCCTGCAGTCACTTTGTTGCCATGCAAATCCTATCCTATAAACAGCCTACAAAACATTTCTACATCCTACACATGAATTCCATACTTAACAGTCCTAATCTAATTACAGTTAGGTCCAGAAATATTTGGACAGTGACACAATTTTCGCGAGTTGGGCTCTGCATGCCACCACATTGGATTTGAAATGAAACCTCTACAACAGAATTCAAGTGCAGATTGTAACGTTTAATTTGAGGGTTTGAACAAAAATATCTGATAGAAATTGTAGGAATTGTACACATTTCTTTACAAACACTCCACATTTTAGGAGGTCAAAAGTAATTGGACAAATAAACCAAACCCAAACAAAATATTTTTATTTTCAATATTTTGTTGCGAATCCTTTGGAGGCAATCACTGCCTTAAGTCTGGAACCCATGGACATCACCAAACGCTGGGTTTCCTCCTTCTTAATGCTTTGCCAGGCCTTTACAGCCGCAGCCTTCAGGCCTTGCTTGTTTGTGGGTCTTTCCGTCTTAAGTCTGGATTTGAGCAAGTGAAATGCATGCTCAATTGGGTTAAGATCTGGTGATTGACTTGGCCATTGCAGAATGTTCCACTTTTTTGCACTCATGAACTCCTGGGTAGCTTTGGCTGTATGCTTGGGGTCATTGTCCATCTGTACTATGAAGCGCCATCCGATCAACTTTGCGGCATTTGGCTGAATCTGGGCTGAAAGTATATCCCGGTACACTTCAGAATTCATCCGGCTACTCTTGTCTGCTGTTATGTCATCAATAAACACAAGTGACCCAGTGCCATTGAAAGCCATGCATGCCCATGCCATCACGTTGCCTCCACCATGTTTTACAGAGGATGTGGTGTGCCTTGGATCATGTGCCGTTCCATTTCTTCTCCAAACTTTTTTCTTCCCATCATTCTGGTACAGGTTGATCTTTGTCTCATCTGTCCATAGAATACTTTTCCAGAACTGAGCTGGCTTCATGAGGTGTTTTTCAGCAAATTTAACTCTGGCCTGTCTATTTTTGGAATTGATGAATGGTTTGCATCTAGATGTGAACCCTTTGTATTTACTTTCATGGAGTCTTCTCTTTACTGTTGACTTAGAGACAGATACACCTACTTCACTGAGAGTGTTCTGGACTGCAGTTGATGTTGTGAACGGGTTCTTCTTCACCAAAGAAAGTATGTGGTGATCATCCACCACTGTTGTCATCCGTGGACGCCCAGGCCTTTTTGAGTTCCCAAGCTCACCAGTCAATTCCTTTTTTCTCAGAATGTACCCGACTGTTGATTTTGCTACTCCAAGCATGTCTGCTATCTCTCTGATGGATTTTTTCTTTTATTTCAGCCTCAGGATGTTCTGTTTCACCTCAATTGAGAGTTCCTTAGACCGCATGTTGTCTGGTCACAGCAACAGCTTCCAAATGCAAAACCCCACACCTGTAATCAACCCCAGACCTTTTAACTACTTCATTGATTACAGGTTAAGGAGGGAGACGCCTTCAGAGTTAATTGCAACCCTTAGAGTCCCTTGTCCAATTACTTTTGGTCCCTTGAAAAAGAGGAGGCTATGCATTACAGAGCTATGATTCCTAAACCCTTTCTCCGATTTGGATGTGAAAACTCTCATATTGCAGCTGGGAGTGTGCACTTTCAGCCCATATTATATATATAATTGTATTTCTGAATATGTTTTTGTAAACAGCTAAAATAACAAAACTTGTGTCACTGTCCAAATATTTCTGGACCTAACTGTACTTATCACGCTATACATTCTTATGTGTCTTCAGGGGTTGAAATCTGAACTCCACCTCACACCTTTGCAGTCCCAAAGCTCATCATAATGCATTATTCCACATGCATTGGAGGTAGGAAAGGGGCCTTTACCTCTTCGGTCCCTGTGCGGCTGCCCATTTTGCACCAATGATATGTCCTCTCTGTCATTAATATAAATTTATGACAAAGGCAACTTTAAGTATAAGTTTAATATAGGCTATATTATATTTCCTGGACAATACTTGACCTTGTACAAAATAACCTCATAATCTCATTCCCTTGAATAGCCATCTGGTTCTGGTGCCTATTTGATCTTAAGATTTTTATGGCCCTGGCAACTTCTTCTGTAGTAATTGGGTTGTATGTGTAACCATAAGCTTTTCTAAGTGTCTTGGCAGTGAAGTTTTATTTAAAATTTCCTATTGGTTCTTAGAAGTAGGATTGATTTGGGAGTATAGTGCCTGATAATATTCATGTAGGACTCCTATATCATGTTCTGAGAAGAATGTGTCACCAAAACTGAATCTGTAAGATTCAACACATGAAAGATCGGAAAATTTTACTGTGAAAGTCTTGCCAACAGCCTACCGACTTTGTTGCTAAATTAAGGTAATAAATAAAATAAAAGATGTTTAGAATTGGGAGCGTCAGAGTCACTCATTCCTATCATACCAGAGTTCATATTGCCTTTTTGCCTGGACCCATTTAGCTTTCTCTTGTTCTTTCATGGTTGTTTGAAAGGTCATAGCTGTGTGTTAGTCTCAGCAAACTTTAAGATGGACTTAAAACCTTTAAGGACTGCTTTCACTGTGTCCCAATATAAAGATGGCATTTTTAATATGTTCACAGTTGTAAGAAGCTGTAAAAGGAAAATCCTTGCATCTCTTAAAGGGAATCTGTCACCAGGTTTTTGCTACCCCATCTGACAGCAGCATAACATAGAAAAAGAGACCCTGATTCCAACGATGTGTCATTTAGGTGAAGCAAATGTGACACAAGATGTAATGTGAAACTGAAGCAGAGCTGAGAATGATAACCCCACCCACACCATAGCTCTCAATGTACATAGTCTATTGACACCTGCTTATCAAAGAAGTTGGCATAGTTGGTCTAGCAAGCATGTTCCATGTAGTCGGGTACTGATAAGCTCCTGGTGCTAAAACCATCTTTGCAAGTAAACAACACCATGCATGTTGATAAAAGATAATGATGGAATTCTGTGTTTTAACCCCTACAGCTTGCTGTTTTCAGATTATATACCAAAAGCCTGTTGACAGATTCCCTCTAAAGGGGTTTTCCACTACTATAACAAACCCTTCTGATGATGTGAAGCCCCGCAGGTGTCGTTGATGCAGTGTCGGTGCAATACCTTCAGGGACTCCACGGTTAGTCTGGATCTGGTCACAGGTAGGGAATCTTCGGTTTTGATCGTGACGCCACTCTCAGTATTGCGGTCAGTGGGGACCGCCACTGCAGGTTAGAGGACGCCTGGGGCTGATGGTGGGTGCAGTCGGGTGTAGTAGCCTCCTGAGAGTGAGGCAAGCCCCAGGGCCCTTTGTAAAGCTGTAGTACCACAAGTCGCAGAATGACCACACACAGGCAGAGTGTCTTTCAGGGTTTTTACTCACTTCAGGTGGCAGGGTGAGTAACCCGGGCGTAACTGGGATGAACCAGGTGGGAACCAGGTATCCTTCCGGCTGACTGTATGAGGGTGACTACAAACTCGCCTTCCTTAGCCCTTGGTGGTTTGGGGTAACCCCGACTTTGAGTCCCTATGGGGGTCACCCAGGGAAGATGCTCCAAGCCTCTCTCCCCTTCTTGTTTTGCCGTGTGCTTGTTCCCCGGGCCAGGCCACTCCAGCCTCTTGCCTCCTGTGACCTATGGGCCCTACTTGCGGTTACGTGGCTGCGGCTTTTGGTTGTTGTGGTGTGGGCTGTAAGAGCCCCACACCGGCAGGTTTAGCAGGGAAAGGTGAATCTATCCTCGCTTCGGGATCTGCCGCCCGGTTGGGCCTGGTGCTCTCTAGAAGTCTCCTTACTTCCCACTCCGTGCACTCTCTAGCTGAAGCTGGCTTTCAGGCAGCACTCCTAGTTGACCGTTCTCCCCCGTCTGTAGTCACTGCGCGGGCGCTGTTAGACAGCATCAGCCCCACAGGTCTGCTCCTCACTGAGCCCTCTGGAGTTCTGCCCTAACTGACTCACTGCTCCTCCTCTCCTGTTCTTGCCTACGCCACCTAGCAACCAGATTCTCTTACCACACCCCTGTCAGCCTTCTGGATTACCTGTATTGTACTGTCCCCAGCATGGGTGCAGTACTCAGTGGTGCCTGACTAGGTCAGGGGCGCCACATTCCCCCTTAGTTATCACCAGCACGTCCTCGGGCTGCAAGACAACATTTTAAAATGCATAAAACATTAAAACATGGTAAAACATTTTTAAGATCACCAGGTATCATACATCACCACCCTCCACCCACAAGTCCGTTAACCCACCCAAAACCCTTTCAGGAGGCAGGTCACCGGTCCTGTTGGTAACCAGGTCTGGGCCATCCGTTTCCCCAGACCTTTCCTCCAATCTTCCTCTCCCGTTGGCCGCAGCTTCAGCCACTTCTGGCAGGATGTAGAGGCGGCTTTCATGGGCTGGTGGTTTTCAGGGTATACCTGGCCTGGTGGATCCGCGCCTTCAGCCTCTTCTGGCAGGATGCAGAGGCGGCCTCCACAGTTGGTGCTGACCAGGTACCCTCTTTGTGGTGGTGAGCCAAGGCCCCATAAACAGGCGTGCTCTCTGGTCGCAGGTGAGCCAAGGCCCTTTTCTACGGACGGGCCCCCCTGGTTGCAGACGAGCCAAGCCCCTAAACAGGCTGGCCCTGTTGGTGGTGCCACTGGTGTAACTATTTACACTGCGAGAGTTTGTGGCTATAGCAAGTTCATAGCCTTAAGGTTTATGGTTTTCTCACAATAGTTTTTGTGGGCACATTACTTAAACTTGAGAACGTTGCAAACTGGTCAAAACTTTAACTGGTAACTTCTTTCTTTACTTTACTTTACTTTACTCCTCCATTTCACTAGGGCGAGGGCACGTTGGGCACTGGCACCTGTGACTTTCTTGCTCTTTGTCTCTTTCTTCATCTGTGGTTACCTCATCTGTAGGTTCTGTGTCTTTCCTTTCTTGGTCTGCATCTGATTCCTTTTCTGTATCTGTTTCTTTATCTCTGTCTTGTCTTTCTTGTCTTTCTTGTCTTTCTTGTCTTTCTTGTCTTTCTTGTCTTTCTTGTCTTTCTTGTCTTTCTTGTCTTTCTTGTGGCATGGGATGGCTGTAGGGTTTGCTGGGGCATAATGCTACATCAAGTGCGTACAATCCCCTTTCACCTTGGTGCATGGTAAACTGTACCGAATCTCCCATTTTCAGATTTCTGCCAGGGTGTCCTCTAGGCAGGTGAGCGTTCACATCTCTGCGGTTTACAAATATCCCTTCTTTTATTCCTGGTGCCACAATGAAGCCATAACCACTTCGCAGATTAAAGTCTTCCACTATGCCATAACACAGGGGTCCTCTAGCCTGGGCTTTGGACCTTCTTAGGCTCCTTTTCTCCTGCAGGTCTCTGGCGGTGACTGCTCTCTGTTCAGGAGACTGTGGTGCTGGAGCTAACTGTGTTCTTCTGCGCCGTGTCTTGCGGGCTGGATCCATGCCTGTGGGCTCCCAGGTGAAGCTCTTAGGCAGCTCTTCTTCTGCAGAGGGGGTCAGGTCCTCCTCGTCCCAGCGGGAATAGGGCAGCATCTCCGGGTCCGAGTATATATCTACTGCTGGTGGCACTGGAGTCGGAGTCAACCCTTCTGCTTCCTGGCCTCCTCTCCCCCTTAGTTCTTCCTGGCACTCCAGCTGTGGCAGTGCCGGGGATGGATGCTCTTCAGCCGGCCCAGGTGAGGGACTCCTTGGTGTAGCTGCTGCAGGAGTTAGCAGGAGACTCTTTGGGGTATGCGGAGGGGGTATGTACTGGCTCACCAACCATTGTGGAAATTTTTCCTCCAGGTCAGCCCTCATCTGCCAATATGCAGGGTCTTCACCCACCGTGGGCTGCCTATCAGGAACCTCTGTGGACCGGGGAGCGGTGTCTGCTCTGGCCTTACAGGCCGGGGTAAATGCTGAGGTAGCCTTTTCTTGGCGGGCCGCGCCTGGCATGGCGGCGGCCTGGTCTTGGCGGGCCGCGCCCGGCATGGCGGCGGCCTGGTCTTGGCGGGCCGCGCCCTGTTTGGCGGCGGCCTGGTCTTGGCGGGCCGCGCCCGGCATGGCGGCGGCCTGGTCTTGGCGGGCCGCGCCCGGCATGGCGGCGGCCTGGTCTTGGCGGGCCGCGCCCGGGATGGCGGCGGCCTGGATCAGTGTCGCTGTTGCAGGAGGCTCTGTGCAGGCTGGGCTGGACGTCGCTGCAGCAGTCTGGGCTTGGCGGGCCGCACCTGGCGTGGCTGCGGCCTGGTTCAGCACCTCACTTGCGGCGCGGACGAGCGTCGCTGCTGCGGTGGAGTCTTGGCGGGCCGGGCAGGGCATCGCTGCAGGGACTGGGTCTTGGTGGGCCGAGCAGGGCATCGCTGCAGCCGCTGGGGCTTGGAGGGCCGCACCTGGCGTGGCTGCGGCCTGCTTCAGCGTCGCCGCACCGGACGCCTCTTCAGGGACCGCGGACGTGGCAGCAGGGGTCGGGGCACTTGCGCTGGCCGGGGCATCATTCGACTCACCCATTGTTGGTAGCACTGGGGTCTGCGTCGTCGCCGTCCTGCCTGACACTCGGCGCGCAGCTCTCCCTTCATAGGCCCGAACCGCCGCGGTCATCTCCTGCAGTTCCATCCGCTCCTCCCGAATCTGCTCCACGACCCGGGTCTCCAGCCGGTTGCAAAACTGGGCCAGCTCTCGGTACCACCAGGCAGCGGAGCCTGGTTCTGGGTTCCTGCGGTCAGACGCCATTTCTTCTGCGCCGTCTTCTGCACGGTCTCCCAGCAGTGGACTCGTCGCTGCCTCCTGTAGCAAGCTGTCCAGTTTCTGCTCTGCCTCTTTCAGCAGCTCCTCTCCCAGCAGCAGGCTTGTGGCTCCCTTTCTGTTCCGCCGTTTCTCGACGCTTCCACTCTCATAGCTGGCAAGGTCAGAACTCTGCAGGGGATCTCTGGGTAGCCACACCTCTTCGTGGGCGGTAACTTCTTCCAGCGCGGGCTGCTGTTGTTTTTCAGCGCGCTTTTCATGGTGGCAATATGGCGGCGCTTCCAATTTTTCAAGCGGACCGCCCAGGCACATGGTCACCTGTCTGAACAGGTCTAGTCCTTATCCTGTTCGTGACGCCAGATGTGAAGCCCCGCAGGTGTCGTTGATGCAGTGTCGGTGCAATACCTTCAGGGACTCCACGGTTAGTCTGGATCTGGTCACAGGTAGGGAATCTTCGGTTTTGATCGTGACGCCACTCTCAGTATTGCGGTCAGTGGGGACCGCCACTGCAGGTTAGAGGACGCCTGGGGCTGATGGTGGGTGCAGTCGGGTGTAGTAGCCTCCTGAGAGTGAGGCAAGCCCCAGGGCCCTTTGTAAAGCTGTAGTACCACAAGTCGCAGAATGACCACACACAGGCAGAGTGTCTTTCAGGGTTTTTACTCACTTCAGGTGGCAGGGTGAGTAACCCGGGCGTAACTGGGATGAACCAGGTGGGAACCAGGTATCCTTCCGGCTGACTGTATGAGGGTGACTACAAACTCGCCTTCCTTAGCCCTTGGTGGTTTGGGGTAACCCCGACTTTGAGTCCCTATGGGGGTCACCCAGGGAAGATGCTCCAAGCCTCTCTCCCCTTCTTGTTTTGCCGTGTGCTTGTTCCCCGGGCCAGGCCACTCCAGCCTCTTGCCTCCTGTGACCTATGGGCCCTACTTGCGGTTACGTGGCTGCGGCTTTTGGTTGTTGTGGTGTGGGCTGTAAGAGCCCCACACCGGCAGGTTTAGCAGGGAAAGGTGAATCTATCCTCGCTTCGGGATCTGCCGCCCGGTTGGGCCTGGTGCTCTCTAGAAGTCTCCTTACTTCCCACTCCGTGCACTCTCTAGCTGAAGCTGGCTTTCAGGCAGCACTCCTAGTTGACCGTTCTCCCCCGTCTGTAGTCACTGCGCGGGCGCTGTTAGACAGCATCAGCCCCACAGGTCTGCTCCTCACTGAGCCCTCTGGAGTTCTGCCCTAACTGACTCACTGCTCCTCCTCTCCTGTTCTTGCCTACGCCACCTAGCAACCAGATTCTCTTACCACACCCCTGTCAGCCTTCTGGATTACCTGTATTGTACTGTCCCCAGCATGGGTGCAGTACTCAGTGGTGCCTGACTAGGTCAGGGGCGCCACAATTACACTTGTTTCCCCCAGGTAAAAAACAAAAAACCCAGTACTCACCTCGTGTTCTAGCGTCATTCCAGCATCATCAGTAATTGTGGCTCGGGGCTAATGTGACATTATGACATCAAGCAAGCCCTGCATCTAATTAATGTCAACGTCTCTCTCCCCACCTTCGGACCAAATTAATCAACAGGATTAACAGGAGCTGCCGCTCACTTCCAGTTGATTGGTCATTTAGTCCTAAGGCTTGATGAGAGAAGTCGGCAGTGATTGGACATGGGGCTCCTGTGACGTCACAATGTCACGTGAGCCCCAAACCGCTATTAATGACAGCTCTTGAACAGCACCAAAAAGGGAGGCGAGTATTGGGTCTTATATTTTAACTGGGTAAACAAGTGGAATCGGAAGGGGTTGTCCTAGCAGTGGACCATTCCTGTAATAGTGCTTCCATAAATTGACTTTTCACAGGACTCTCTGCTTAGCAGATTCCAGAGAAACCCTGGCCTTCACCCTGGCCTTCAACCTTTAATCCCTAAACAGTGACCTGGACTTACAACAGAGACCCATGGGTTGTGTCCTTGCAGTAGTCACCAGCCAGTGGTGTCAGCCATCAGAGTAGGGTTGACTGACCAGGTGAGAACCAGAGAGGCCAGATACAAGACAAAATCTGTAGTCACAAATTAAATCAGGAGGTAGCCAAAGCCAGAGCTTAGAGGAAAGAGCTAGAGGATAACATAAAGACAGCAGGGTTAAGCCAGTCCAGGGTTAGCAACAGGTATCTAATAGCATAGTAACAAAGGAATACAGACCATGGTAAGTATAAACCTTTAACCCTGAACTGTTACTACAAAAGGGAAGGCATCTCATTATCTCAAGCTCTTATCATCATTGGGTCCCACTTAGATTCTCTCCTATCTTCCTCTCCTTTGAGAACAGAGGTAACATCTTCCATGACTACGTTAAAGCGAACATAATTTGAACTTATATGGTTCTCCGGATCTTGGAAAATTAATTTATTTGGGCTATATATGTTCTAAATTCTCATTTGACCAATGGGGAATTAAATAGGCCCCTTTGCAGAAATCCCTTTCCTCCATCCTTGTAGTAGAACTATGGAAAATCATAACTTTAGGTTTGTTTCCAACTGCTGAGGACTCATACACTTGTCTCACTCACATCTTTTACATCCTCCAAACATCCTGTTCTGTGAAATATGCCTCCTGAAGTAAAGTGACATCAATCTTCAGATATTGCAAGTGATTTAGTACCATATTACGTTTATGTGGGGAATGAAGGCCCTTCGCATTCTAGGTCACAACTCTCATAACAAGGTGTTACAAAGCGATATCATTTCCTGATGATACCTTTTCACTTGAAACATCAAGAATTCACCCATATTCCCTTCAGCCTCCCCCAAAATCCAAAATCTATAGTTCACAGTAAAGATAAGAAATGGTATTAACAGTAGTAAACAGTGAGTTGAATGGGTCATCGTGAAAGCATCTTGTCAGTTGGATCTATCTTCTTTTCACCAAATTCCTCTTTTTTCTATCATTTAGAGACCTGGATAACCTAATATTTTTCTTAACCATCATCATCATATCAGACTGTCAAATTGTAATTCAAGCTCATATAAAGATGAATATATTGTATGGAAAGATAAAGTTGAGACTCCACTGAGTGTTTGGAACTTCTCTCCATGTCATCATATGGTCAGTTTTCAGTGTATTGGTTTTCATACTTGCTGTTCTTTCTGAGCTGGCACTGGTTTTCTGAAATGAGGGACCTAAATTTGTCTTTTGTAGATCAATTGAAATACTATGTCCCAAGAATGACAAAAGTATTTTAGGAGGGATACCTTTATAGGCTAACCAGAAAAATCATATTAGCAAGCTTTCAGAGCACACAGGCTCCTTCTTCAGGCAAATTACAAATGAATGTATTGTCCCTCAGGTGTTTTCATTCCGTCAGATGAGATCTCAAGTTCTAGTTTCCGAAATGGCTCTACAGGAAAAGAAAAGGTCATATTGCCACCATCTCTCCGGAAATGTTCAGAGTGGGAGAAAGCAGGAGTGTGAAGTGCGTAGGATAGCCATCTTGTCTGTGAAGTCTAAATACTCTATAACTAATAATTTACTTGGGTCTTAGCAATTTGTTCCCACCAATTTGGATTTCCCCGCTCATTAGTTCTTACACGATTTCCTCACTCCATCTTGGCTATGTAAGAGATGCCTAGGACATTAGGCAATTGTTTTGCATAAATAGATTGGCTAAACTCTATCCCACAGCTTTTGTTTTCCTGTACAGTTGTGTTCAGCTCGGTACCCCCTCAATTGTGATTGTCTTCCAACAATTGAGATGCTGCTCCAGATCCTCCAGTCTGTCCTCATGCTGAGCTACAATATCGCAGACTGTATATGTTGGCACGAAGTTGAAACAATTGACATGAATGTTTCTTGAATTCTTTTGAAATTCTCTTTGCTACGTCCATTGTAAGCTGTTTGTTGTCCATGTGCAGTTCAGGTGGTTTTTTTCACCTGTAACAATAATGGTTAATCTACAGGAATATTTTGCTGTTTGTCAAATGCCATATCTGAAGGCGGGAGTTCCTTCTGTGTTAGAAATGGCTAAGTCTTAATTTTAGTTTTCTTACCCATGCTGTATCCATTTGGGTCCTTGACCAAATACACTGGTTCTTAAGTGTCAAAGAGAATATAGGACTCCTACAGGGAACAGAGGAGCTGTTCGTATTTGCTGGGTGCAGGAGTGCTTTTTCCATGTGTGTCTATATTCCATCCATAACAAGTACATGTAATACCAGAGACAAGAGTTAAGCGGGCTTTACACACTTCAATAGATCATACAATGTGTCGGGGGGGTCACATCGTAAGTGACGCACATCCGGCATCGTTAGTGACGTAGTTGCGTGTGACACCTACGTGCGATCAAGATTGAACGCAAAAACGTTGATCGCATACACGTCGTTCATTTCCTAAATATTGTACGTTTTGTTGTACGCAACGAGTCTATTGTAACGTGTGGCACCCTTCTAACGATCTATCAAATCTAAATTATCAACGTCATATGCTATGGAGGAGTGTCATGACATGACATGCTTCACGCCCCCCCAAAGCTAATTATTCGCACATGCGTTATGGCTTGTTCTGTCTTAAAAAAAGGCTTCCGCTACTGCGGTCAAATACTGCATTTATGTATGTTTCTGGTCCTGGTGGAGACTCTGTTGCGTGCGCTTCTGTGTCCTTTTTGCGTTTTCTTGGTGTTTACACATTGTGATTTCATTTTGCTATATTTTTGACAGTAAGTTTAAAATTTGTTATATGTGTCTTTTGGATTCTGGTTTGTTTGGGCTTAAGTTTGTTTCACTTGTTTTGGATTTTATCAATATTTTGTTTTATTTTTTTATTTTTATTTTTTCCCAAGAACAATTTTTTTCCAAAAAAAAAAAAGGTGTAACCAAGAGGAAAAAAAAGTCTCTTCCATTCCGGAAAAAAGGGGTGGGCTATGCTGACGTCAGAGTGCACATGATCTAAAAGATCGTACAACATATTGATCAATTTTGCATAGATTCCATAACGCACGTGTGACGACAAATACACGACCTATGTACGATCTCGGCAGATCGTATATGTGACCTGGGCGTGGCACATTGCATACGAGATCACACACCTAATTGTAAGGTGTAAAGCAGGCTTTAGCACTGGTCATATTACCAATGCTGATAAGAGAGTTACCATAGATCTTAGCATGGGCCTAAGGATTCCTATAGAAGGCAAGGATATTGGCCATCATAGCTGAGTTGAGAGCCATGTGTGCAAGTGCTACCACTAAAGGCCCCGTCACACTAAGCAACATTGCTAGCAACATCGCTGCTAACGAACAACTTTTGTGACGTTGCTAGCGATGTTGCTGTGTGTGACATCCAGCAACAACCTGGCCCCTGCTGTGAGGTCGTTGGTTGTTGCTGAATGTCCTGGGCCATTTTTTAGTTGTTGCTGTCCCGCTGTGAAACACAGATCGCTGTGTGTGACAGCGAGACAGCAACAACTAAATGTGCAGGCAGCAGGAGCCGGCTTCTGCGGAGGCTGGTAACCAATGTAAACATCGGGTAACCAAGAAGCCCTGTCCTTGGTTACCCGATATTTACCTTTGTTACCAGCCTCCGCCGCTCTCACTGTCAGTGCCGGCTCCTGCTCTGTGCACATGTAGCTGCAGCACACATCGGGTTAATTAACCCGATGTGTGCTGTAACTAGGAGAGCAAGGAGCCAGCGCTAAGCATTGTGCGCTGCTCCCTGCTCTGTGCACATGTAGCTGCAGCACACATCGGGTTAATTAACCCGATGTGTGCTGTAACTAGGAGAGCAAGGAGCCAGCGCTAAGCATTGTGCGCTGCTCCCTGCTTTGTGCACATGTAGCTGCAGCACACATCGGGTTAATTAACCTGATGTGTGCTGTAACTAGGAGAGCAAGGAGCCAGCGCTAAGCATTGTGCGCTGCTCCCTGCTCTGTGCACATGTAGCTGCAGCACACATCGGGTTAATTAACCCGATGTGTGCTGTAACTAGGAGAGCAAGGAGCCAGCGCTAAGCATTGTGCGCTGCTCCCTGCTCTGTGCACATTTAGCTGCAGCACACATCGGGTAATTAACCCGATGTGTGCTGTAACTAGGAGAGCAGGGAGCCAGCGCTCAGTGTGCGCTGCTCCCTGCTCTCTGCACGTGTAGCTCCGTGCGGTGGTAACCAAGGTAAATATCGGGTTGGTTACCCGATATTTACCTTAGTTACCAAGCGCAGCATCTTCCACGCGGCGCTGGGGGCTTGTCACTGGTTGCTGGTGAGCTCACCAGCAACTCGTGTAGCGACGCTCCAGCGATCCCTGCCAGGTCAGGTTGCTGGTGGGATCGCTGGAGCGTCGCAGTGTGACATCTCACCAGCAACCTTCTAGCAACTTACCAGCGATCCCTATCGTTGTTGGGATCGCTGGTAAGTTGCTTAGTGTGACTGGACCTTAAGAAGTGCCAGTCCAATCAACCAAAAGTTTTTTGGAATCAAGTAATAGAAGCCTGTGATTTAATGCATATTATATAATAGATACAATATTCAGGGTATTATCTCTGGTCTCCCGGAGGGATAAGACGAAAAGAGAGGGCACTCAGCTCACCAGTCCATCAAGTGTTTGAATGGATAATGCAGCCAAGGGTGCAGTGCACGGAGGAGGTTCCTAAGCCGGTACACAGGTGAAGTATTCAAGAAGAGAAGAAAAATAATCCATCTCTCGCAGTAATAATATATAATGGCGTTCCGGACTTGTTATATTAAAAACATCTTTTAATTTCAACCATTGAAAAAACTGCTTACGCATTTCGAGCAGTTTGCTATTACTCATAGCTCTTACTCATTGCTCTTACTCATAGCTATGAGTAAGCACAAACTGCTCGAAACGCGTAGGTCAGCGATTCTTATGTTTTTTTTCAATGGTTGAAATTAAAAGATGTTTTTAATTAAGAAGAAAATACTTCCAAAGATAATTTTGGAAGAGATGTATTTTCAACATATTAACTTAAAGAATGGTAATTAACTCTGTTGAGACTTTGGAAGGTTTTAAGGCGACAAATTAAGTGAGAGAAAGTCCTTAATATGTCTGATGTTAGATGGAATGTGAATCCTGATTACCTGATCATAGCAATGTAAACTCAGGTTCAAAGCTCTAACTAAATATCGAAAACTTTTATCGACATTTTTATTGTCTAGAGTCAGTACTTTGAATACGTTAAATGTTTGACCTCATTAAATGTTGTTTAACCTCATGCTTGACTTGAGTCACATCACGTAAAGCAGCCTCCAGAAGGGATTGTTTATTTTTTCTTTCCAAAGCCTGGAGGTGAGTTAACATAGTTTGAAGTTTCTTGGAAATGTGTGAGTAGAGATACGCAAGGCAAGCTAAACGTGGCTCAAATATGTTCTTATGTAGGAAGCTGTGGGAGATACCCAGATCTCCAAACACCAAAAATGCAAATCATTGTATATATTTCATAGCTCAAAGTGTGGCCCATTTTAAATCATATATTATCCTAAAACTGTTAGAGGCCAATAAGTATTGAAATAGTTACATGATTTTTTTTTATCTGGCAATCTGATGGATTTGGGAGTTTGGGATTGGCAGAGGTTAGGAGAATCTTACCTGCCTGACTACATTGTGCCAAGCGTAGAGTTTTGGGCTTGTTTTTCATGGGTTGCCTTGCCCCTTTGCTTCAGCATACCAACACATTTTGGACAACTGCATGCCTCCAACTGTGTGAGAACAGTTTTGGGAAAGTAATTTATGGTCCAGAATGACCATGCCACATGGTACAAAGCACACATCGAAACAGAATGGTTGGGGGAGTTTGGCTTCCCCAGCATATTTTCATAAGGGCCACCTCCATAGTAATGTCTATGGATGTAGAATGAGAGATCAGTAAAGCTTGAGGTGTAATGTGTAAGTGTGTCAATACTTTTGTCCATAAAACGTATCATCAGACGATATTTTCCCATGTTATTTAAGGATGAACAATTAGCTAACTGTGACATTGGTATCTGCCTTCTTTTTCTGCGATATATGATTTGTACTGAGGCTTTGAAACGCGTAGACAAATAAAATCAAAAGGCTTTGAAACGCATAGACAAATAAAATCATTCCTTCTACATGGATCCTCTTTTCTACGGCAGCGCGGTTTATTAACCCTTTTCTCTTCATATTTGAGCTGCACCTCCACGGTTCTGCTGCAGCCGTACTTACACCATTACAGTGGTTGTGACTCTCACAACCATACCAGGTGAGTCTACCCTTACAGCAGCTTTGCTGACAGTGTTTTAGGATAAGACCCTATTTGCTCTTACTGTCTCTTCCAGCACTTTTAATTATTCAGACCCTGTCAGACTTGCCTGAATTCTTTAAATTTTTTATATTTTTTTCAGTTGTTTCCTAATTGGGAAGATATACTTTGGTCAAATTTCTGATCTACCTTGCCCCACTAATGGATCACCGAAAACTGTTATCCGAGACTTCGTCTCCAGATAGAGAAGCCAAAGAAGAATGCTTTACTCCTGGACTGACCAGAGATATTTCTGCAGACATGTCGGAAATATCCTCTTGTGCCTTTTCCTCAGCCTTGTTCCCGATCCGTCATTCCACCTAACACGTTTCCAAAGTCCATTAGTGGCAGATTTACACCACTCCATCCAACGCTTGGCTTGGTGATTGAATGTTGCATGGAGTGCCTCAGACATGGAAACCTATTTGTTGACGTTCCCGGCCCATAGTTTTTGCACTAATGCTATTGGAGAAAGTTTGGAACTCTGCAGTTGCTGAGCTAACACCGTATGGATGAGAGAATATTTAGGAGGTAAGACATTTTGTGAACTGACTTGTACCACCGGTGGCTCCTATAATAGTACCATGGTAAAATTAAGTGAGCTCTGTAGAATAAGCCATTCTGGGAAAAATTTTAGTAAAGGCAGACTGCCTGGCGAGGGACTAAATTTTATACAATTGTGTCAATGGGACTGAATGAAAAATCTGAATTCATTGATTAAGTTGGCTATAAAGCTTATTGTATCCAATACTTAAGCCTGCTTTACACGTTGCAATTTCGCATACGATTTCGTATGTGA
This sequence comes from Anomaloglossus baeobatrachus, assembly GCF_048569485.1. Lineage (NCBI taxonomy): Eukaryota > Metazoa > Chordata > Amphibia > Anura > Aromobatidae > Anomaloglossus > Anomaloglossus baeobatrachus. The sequence goes on from NC_134362.1 coordinate 27,625,085, forward strand.
TTTGCAACACCCCCATCGTATGTGCGGCACGTTCAATTTGTTGAACGTGCCGCACAAACGATTAACCCCCGTCACATGTACTTACCCGTCCATACGACCTCGCTGTGGGCGGCGAACGTCCACTTCCTGGAGTGGGAGGGACGTTCGGCGTCACATCGACGTCACACGGCAGCCGGCCAATAGAAGCGGAGGGGCAGAGCTGAGCGGGACGTAAACATCCCGCCCACCTTCTTCCTTCCGCATTGTCAGCCGGGAGCTCCAGGACGCAGGTATGATCTGTTCATCGTTCTCGGGGTGTCACACACTGCGATGTGCGCTACCTCGGGAACATTGAACAACCTGCCGTTCAATTTTAGAGAAAGGTAAGATGTGTATGCGATGAACAGATTTTCGTTCAATCGCAATCGCACGTACCTGTCACACCCTGCAATGTACCTTACTATGCCGGATGTGCGTCACTTACGACGTGACCCCGCCGACACATTGTAAGATATATTGCAGCGTGTAAAGCGGGTTTTAGTTGTGCACCTTTTTGCAGATATCCATTGATTTGTTCGTCCACACTGTTGGCAAAAATCTTTCTCGGTACTGCAAATTCTTTTAGCTTGAATATATTCTCCCATTGGCAAGTTATGTCCTAATTGATATGGATGACAACTATACGTACGAGGAATGGAATTACCACTAACTAGTTTTATATATACAGTGCCTACAAGTAGTATTCAACCCCCTGCAGATTTAGCAGGTTTGATAAGATGCAAATAAGTTAGAGCCTGCAAACTTCAAACAAGAGCAGGATTTATGAACAGATGCATAAATCTTACAAACCAAAAAGTTATGTTGCTCAGTTAAATTTTAATAAATTTTCAACATAAAAGTGTGGGTCAATTATTATTCAACCCCTAGGTTTAATATTTTGTGGAATAACCCTTGTTTGCAATTACAGCTAATAATCGTCTTTTATAAGACCTGATCAGGCCGGCACAGGTCTCTGGAGTTATCTTGGCCCACTCCTCCATGCAGATCTTCTCCAAGTTATATAGGTTCTTTGGGTGTCTCATGTGGACTTTAATCTTGAGCTCCTTCCACAAGTTTTCAATTGGGTTAAGGTCAGGAGACTGACTAGGCCACTGCAACACCTTGATTTTTTCCCTCTTGAACCAGGCCTTGGTTTTCTTGGCTGTGTGCTTTGGGTCGTTGTCTTGTTGGAAGATGAAATGACGACCCATCTTAAGATCCTTGATGGAGGAGCAGAGGTTCTTTGCCAAAATCTCCAGGTAGGCCGTGCTATCCATCTTCCCATGGATGCGGACCAGATGGCCAGGCCCCTTGGCTGAGAAACAGCCCCACAGCATGATGCTGACACCACCATGCTTGACTGTAGGGATGGTATTCTTGGGGTCATATGCAGTGCCATCCAGTCTCCAAACGTCACGTGTGTGGTTGGCACCAAAGATCTCGATCTTGGTCTCATCAGACCAGAGAACCTTGAACCAGTCTGTCTCAGAGTCCTCCAAGTGATCATGAGCAAACTGTAGACGAGCCTTGACATGATGCTTTGAAAGTAAAGGTACCTTACGGGCTCGTCTGGAACGGAGACCATTGCGGTGGAGTACGTTACTTATGGTATTGACTGAAACCAATGTCCCCACTGCCATGAGATCTTCCCGGAGCTCCTTCCTTGTTGTCCTTGGGTTAGCCTTGACTCTTCGTACAAGCCTTGCCTCAGCACGGATGGAAACATTCAAAGGCTGTCCAGGCCATGGAAGGCTAACAGTAGTTCCATAAGCCTTCCACTTACGGATGATGCTCCCAACAGTGGAGACAGGTAGGCCCAACTCCTTGGAAAGGGTTTTGTACCCCTTGCCAGCCTTGTGACCCTCCACG